>NW_004798249.1:189911-191403 GCF_000002075.1 Aplysia californica | reverse complement strand
TCTTTAACGTGCGCAACTTGCACACGAGACCTCTTTAGTGGAGGTTTTACGGCTCTCGCAACTGCATACGGCCATATGAGAAGATTAGAGGTGTTACAAGGGAGTAACAAACATAAAAAAAGAAGGAGGGGAGATAAGGACCACAGGTGTTAGATAGGAAAGAAGGAGCAAACTACACCAGAGCACCCGCCAACCACCCACTCACTTTGATTGATCATACATTATATGATTAGTACGGTATCACCTTACATCAAACATTTGAATAATTTTCCATTAGAAGCGAATGAAGATTTAAAGTTTAAAAAAAACCCAAAAAAAACCAAGCGTAAAAGAGCAACAACAAGCTAACATTAATCTTACATTAAAGAATTGAACCAGAGTTGTTTTATGTGAATGTTGTTTTTAAAATTTCTTTTTGAAAAATCAAATAGGTTTTCTCTCGATCCAGTTTGACACGATGAAAGCTGGTTGTAGAGACGATTTTAAAAGGGAAAAAATGAGATAAAGTTTTAGATTCGCTTTCGTTTGACTTCAGATCAGTTTTGTAGTGATTTAAACTTAGTTCCAGTTTAGCTTTGGTTTCGTTTCACTTGAATGAAGAGAAGCACAATTACGATCATTTAAGAGGTAGGCTTGGACCATTCCTTTCCAGAGCCAACCCGGGCTCGACTGGCAGAGTGGATATCATAAAGAAAAACGAACGACCCATACTTGAAAGTTCTTGGCTTATTTGGCTTTATTAAATAAAACAACGTTCTTATAGTTCGAGTCGTAGATGGTGACGGACGATAATAAATAAGTGAACAATCCAAGGACACAACACAGCGACACGACAACGGGCGATAATAAATAAGTGAACAATCCAAGGACACAACACAGCGACACGACAACGGGCGATAATAAATAAGTGAACAATCCAAGCAGTGCCTTATTTTTATTTTTTTTGCGTATATTATTTTTCTTTACTTTTCTTTTTTTTTTTTTATACTGATCAATCCTTCCATCAAAACAAAGTTCAAAGAAGGAGAAAAAAAGATAGGTAATAGCTTTCTATTTCGGATTTTAAATAACATTCTCGCCCCTCTCCTGCCCTACAAGGGCGAGAGTCGTGCAAAATAAGATTGTGAATGAACTGAATAGTTGCATGGGCTGACATACGTAACAACATTTTCTCAATTAGAAGGAAAGCTGAAAATGTACTGTGCAGATGCTCTTACATTAGAAGTCTTTGTTTTTGTCCTTGCTGCTGCTGTTGTTGTTGTTGTTATTGTTGTTGTTGTTGTTGTTGTTGCTATGATTGTTGTCGTTGCTGTTGATTTTGCCGTTATTGTTGTTATTTTTTCTCATACAACTACTTCTCCTCCTCTTCCTCGTCCTCCACTGTACCATCTCCACCAGCACCATCACTTCTTCTTCTTCTTCTTCTTCTTCTTCTTCTTCTTCTTCTTCTTTTTCTTCTTCTTCTTCTTCTTCTTCTTCTTCTTCTTCTTCT
>NW_004798249.1:187928-189056 GCF_000002075.1 Aplysia californica | reverse complement strand
CCCACACACACACCGCCTCGCTGGCACCGTGACATATTTCTGCCAGGGCCCTCTCGCAGCCCGCCTTTGTCTGCGCCTCAGTCTTTCACCAGATTGGCCTACTACTACTGGGAATCTGCGATATTTTTGTTACTAGATTACTATTGTTGTTTGTCGTGTTGTTTTCCTTGGGTGGTTTTCAGTAGCGCTTGACCGCAAGCTGGGAATGGAATGAAAAGGAAACATACATTTTATTTGTTGTTGTTACGCTTTTACGCTTGAAGTTCTTTGTTTGACAATTTCCTTTGTTTCGTTGTCCCCCCCCCCTCCCCACCCCACCCCCTCATTATTCTGTTGCATTTGTAATTAGGTTCAACCGAGTGCAGCGGGTGCTCTGCTGTGGTGTGGTTTGCTCCTTCTTTCCGATCAAACATCTATGGTCATTGTCTCCCCTTCTTCTTTTTTATGTTTGTTACTCTCTTGTAACACCCCTAATCTTCTGGCGCTCATATGACCTTATATGTATTAGTGAGCATCTCTACTAAAACTAAACTAAAAAAAGCGGTCCGAGTCCCTGTGATAATGCACTGTGTGCGCGGTGCCAGTGGTTTTGTGGTTCGAGTTCACCTCGGGGCATTCTCCTTCTTGTAGTTGTAGCAGTGGTATGGTAGCGGGTGCCCTTGTTTGGTTTACGCCTGTTGTCTTATCCGGCATGTATTGCTCATATCTCGCTTTCTTTTTCTGGGTATGTTACTGTTTAGTAACCCCTCTAATCTTTGCCACCTACTTGAATGACGTAATTGTTGCTGTAAGTGTTGTAAAAACTTGCAGTGCTCACTTCGTACTGTTAATCCTACTTTCGTAATGTGCTTCACTTTTTTTTTTGTCTTGCTCCTCCCAACACTTCCTGTCCATCTATGTCTATCATCTCTCACTTCCTCATTATCTTTTCTTACTCTCTTCTTTTCTCTTTCAGGCTCTCCATCTCTCTGATCGCTCTGTCTCTTTCTCTTTCTTCCCTCTCCATCGCTGTCTCCCTCTACCCATAGCCTTTATCTTTTTCTCGCTCTCTATCTCTTCTCTGTCTGTCTCTCTCTTTTTCTCCCTCTCTCTCTCTTTCTCTCTCTCTCTCTCTCTCTCTCTCTCTCT
>NW_004798249.1:184328-187828 GCF_000002075.1 Aplysia californica | reverse complement strand
AATCCAAGGACACAACACAGCGACACGACAACGGGCGATAATAAATAAGTGAACAATCCAAGGACACAACACAGCGACACGACAACGGGCGATAATAAATAAGTGAACAATCCAAGGACACAACACAGCGACACGACAACGGGCGATAATAAATAGTGAACAATCCAAGGACACAACACAGCGACACGAAAAGCACCTAAGCGACACTCGCAAACACTGTGACACTGGCGGGTGGTTGGTGGGTGCTCTGGTGTGGTTGGCTAATTGTTTACTACCAAACATCTATGGTCCTGAGCTCTCCTTCTTTTTGTGTTTGTTACACCTCTTCTTTTTTTTTTTGGTTGGTTAGTATTTTACGGCGCTCACAACTGCATAAGGTCATATGAGAGCACGTAACACATTAAACCAGTTGATATGTCATTTTGAATTTTGTCCGGGTGGTGGCTGAAGCCTACTTTTATCGATTTTGGACCACCAAGGGATCTTTAACGTGCGCAACTTGCACACGAGACCTCCGATATATTCCACCCTTATCCGAGAAGGCAAGGTGTAAATCTTATCTACCAGAAGATCAGGGGTGTGACTGAAAAGACAGCAGTAAAACGGACCCAAGGAGTAGCAGTAGAAAAGATTCAGAAAGAGTCAGGAGCCCAGAGGAAGGGGCACAGGAGGTGAGGGGTTGGGGGGGGGGGAGAAAAAGAAGACCAAAGTAGTCGACAGAACATTGTTAGAGAGAAAGAAAGGATGTGAAAGGAGAACATTTTAGAGACAAAAACGTTTCCTTCGCTATTCGGATTCGAACCCGGGATCATTGAATGAGAGACGAACATCTTAATCTCTTGGCCACTAGAGCACCCTTTTACACCTCTAATCTTCGGCGCTTACATGACTTTTGCTTTGCATGCGTCGTAAAACTTTCACGGGGTGAAAAAGGGGGGGGGGGGGCAAACAGGAATAAAACAAAGGAATGTAATAGATGTAGGACCTGTCAGTGGCGCCCTCAAACTGCCAGGGGATTTAACGAGGGGAGAATTGAGTAAGGTGGGGTATGAAGCTGAGACCTGGGAAAGGGAAGAGCGGTTGGGTGGAACATAATTTTTCTTATGCCATTTAGAATTCGAACGAGTTAAGGAAGCCAGTTGGCTCAAATAGGTTTTATTCCGAAGGTGGCCAGTAGACGCAGAGGTGTGATATAGGTTGTCCTTTAAAAAATGATACAGCTTTAAAAAAACCCAACAACTTTAGACAGAATTCATTCATCAATTTAATCAAAATTCAAATTTTGACCCACAACATGCATTAAATTGTCATATTATGTTACAAAAATGGGTTGCTTCTTACCATTAATAAGTACTGTTTCTTTCTTTGCATTTGATAATTAATGTAAACATTTAGCAAAATTACAGTATTCATTTTCCCATGAGCTTTGCTAAAATAAATACATTTAACTTCTGTTGTGATCGACAGTCAGGACAGATGTTTACCTACTGCCTGTGAGAAAGTGGGTACTGTGCTGTAAGTATGGTGGTTGCCGCGAGTAAGAGAGAAAAACGCTTTCGATACGATGCTAAAACTCCGAAAACAATAATATTGTATGAAAGACAAATGGAGCTTATTAGATCTATATCAGTTTGAAACAGACAAAACCTAACTAAAGATATTCTTAAAATATCGTTTTTATTTGTATAAATCTGCATCTTAGTCGGTAGATTGGGACTGAACAGAATTGGGTTTTGATTCTTTCTGTTTGTTTGTTTGTTTGTTTGTTTGTTTGTTTGTTGTTGTTGTTGTTGTTGTTGTTGTTGTTGTTGGGCATTTCAATTTTTTTGTGGAAAAGGGGAAAAGGTGGGAGGTGGGATGATGGGTAGAGAAGAGGCACACAAAATAGGATTAAAGTTATTTAAGACACACCCACAATGCTAATGGGTTTTTAACAACTTGTAATCCTCAAATCAATACTGTTTTTGCCTCTGACGAACAAAACAATCGCAGAATCCGTGCCCTCTTGGTGCGCAGTGTACAGGAAAAACACAATCATAACATGCCACTGAGCTTGCCAAATAAAACCAGGGCTCGTCTGGATGAGAATGCTCTCCCTTTAGATAACAATGGTTCGGGTTACGGGGGCCTCCTGCGCTTTCTTTGCCTTTCCGTTCTATTCTTTCTTTCTTTCTTTCTTTCTTTCTTTCTTTCTCCCCCCCTCCATCTCTCTCTCTCTCTCTCTCTCTCTCTCTCTCTCTCAATTATTATCTTTCTTTCTCCCTCTCATCCCGCCTCTCTCCCTCTCTCTCTCTCTCTCTCTTTCTCTCTCTCTCTCTCTCTCTCTCTCTCTCTCTCTCTCTCAGCGATTATTACGACAGCTACAAAAACAAAGATTTCTAAAATAACAAGCTATTATAGATAAAAGATAACAATAATTTCACAACAACACCTAAAAATCTTGGAACTCCGGCGCTTCTGAGAACTCAGGAATGTTTTCTGCACAATCTGCGAGTTCCAGAAAAACCTGACACCAAAGCCCACAGATGCGTGTCATGCAGAAGGGAAAAAAACAACCTTATTACTGTTTCCAACCCGCAGGACGACGGAGCTAATACAAAATTTTTCTTTCAGTTGACGAGTAAACCCCCTCTAGCGTACCTCTGAGATCAGCAAACTACTCAAATCCACACGCGCAGTTGGAAAGAAAAAAAGTGTGCTTGGGTGGGGTTTGAGAGGAGGGGGCAGCGAGCTTTTGCTGAAGCTTACAGGTAAAAATAAGAGAAGAGAAAATATGCCCGCCACATGAAAAGTCGACTTTACTGCTCGACTGCGCAACAGATTCAACAATATTTATCCATTTGGGGGTATCTGTGTGTTCCCCCTCTTGCAAAAATACGAAGACTTCTTCATAAGCGCGTTCGCAAAGGGGCAAATATTTACACTCATGAACGCCTATCGGACTCGACATCTGTTCTCTTCTCTTCGGTAATAAATAGCACCCGGTACAGTCAGAGTTTACCTGCTACAACGACAACACCGATGACGACGACGATGCTCGGAATTTTCCTTCCAATATATCACGAGAACGCAAGAAGAAGATGGGGAAGAATAACAACATTAGCATGTCCTCCCCAGCCCGCACCACGTCTTGATGGGTACTTATCGCACGAACACGTCTGTAAGTATGAGGGTTAATCATACGGAAATAGCAAAACCAGAATAAAGACAAAAATCTCGCAAGCTTTCGACAATCAGGATAAAAGTTCCCCACAAAGAAAGAAAAAGATTTTTTAAAAGAAAGAAAAAAAAGTAACAGTAACAACAGAGAGCTGTAAAGGGCAGCAAGCAACCCATTAGTAAGACTTAGAACAGACAAACAGACAACAGTGAATTATTAACTCCCCAATGCACTCCATTCTTTTTTCTTTTTTTCCGTATCTCTAGTCTTACTAGTGCACTAATTGGTACGCACACACACACACACACTCAAACACAGAGAGAGAGAGAGAGAGAGAGAG
>NW_004798249.1:182965-184228 GCF_000002075.1 Aplysia californica | reverse complement strand
AGAGAGAGAGAGAGAGAGAGAGAGAGAGAGAGAGAGATGCACTGTTTATAATTTCCTTCTTCTACTCTCCTTTCGGTGGACATAGTGACGTCAGAGGCCTGCCCGCTATCTGTTCCCTATTTCCCTTAATAAACCCATCACTTATTCTTTATTTCCCCTCCTTCCAATGTCATGCACAAAGTCACACTGAAAAGATCTAATGGATCTAATTCATATGCCAAATATTATGCATTTATTGGCATCTGTTTTGAGAAGATTACTTTAGTTATCAACAAGGACATAAAATAGTTTTGTAACAGAGAAAAACAGTTTGTTATCATTGTTCTTGTTTTTTATATTGTGGTTGATGGTTGCGGTAGTGATGAAACTTTAAAAAAATTTATTGTTGCTGTTGTGTTGTTATTGTTGTAGTTGTTGTTTTAGTTGTTATTGTTGTTGATGTGGTGGTGGGGGTGGTGGGGGTGGTGTAGTCGTTGTTGCTGTTGTTGTCGGAGTTTTGCTGTTGTTGTTGTAGTTGTTGTTATGGTCAGTGTCTATATTGTTATTTTTATTGCTATTGTTGTTGTTAGTGGTGGTGGTGGTGATAATGATGGTGGTAATGTTTCTTCAAATTTAGTTGTCATTTTTGCTGCTTTTTTTCTTTTTGTTGCTGTTATTGCTGCTGTTGTTGTTTGTTATTGCGTGTTGGTATGCTGTTGTGTTGTTGCTGAGTTGGTGCTGTTGTTGTGGTGGTGGAGGGGGTGGTGGTTATAGTAGCGATGTTCCTTCAGTTGCTATTACTGTGTTGTTATTCCAACCACTGTAAGACTGCTTGCCTTGGACCAGTGCCATGTCCCTGGGACGCAATGTCTACATCTACATTATCCGGCCCTTGTATACTTTGTGTGTGGAGTCTTCAGAGCGGAGATAGAGGCAGACGGGTCAGGGAAACAGTTGTGGCTGTATGTTTTCCCTTTCTTTTTCTTCCGTTCATTTTTCTTCCAACCTGTCTGTCTGTCTGTCTGTCTGTCTGTCTGTCTGTCTGTCTGTCTGTCTGTCTGTCTGTCTGTCTGTCTGTATGTCTGTCTCTGTCTCTGCCTCATTCTCTCTCTTTCTCTTCTCCCCCCCCCCTTAGTATATTAAACTATTGAATCTAAAGTCCCTGTTAAGAAAAGTATTTATAAGAAATAAAAAAAGACACACCCCCAAAAAAGAGTCTATCTATCTATCTATCTATCTATCTATCTATCTATCTATCTATCTATCTATCTATCTATCTATCTA
>NW_004798249.1:178419-182551 GCF_000002075.1 Aplysia californica | reverse complement strand
CTCACCGATTGCGAAATGTACGCTTTCAGAACAGCCCGCATTTGATTACTTCCGTCGGACTCCCACTCACAAAAAAGACACACCATTATCATCATCAGAAGGCACACTCACACACACACACACACACGCACACACACACGCACACACACACACACACACACACACACACACACACACAGTGCAGGCTGCTGGCCTTTGTCACATCCGGTCCGGCTGCGTCAATGAATGACAGACAGGAGCAAAATCGGGCGGACCGGAAGGTTGAGACGGAATTTTGAACATGCGCAATGAGGGAGTTCCGCTTTCGGCTGCAAAATTATAGACTGCTCATTCAGCAGAAGATTTTGAGATATTCAGCCCCGATAAGATATTAACGACCCTTTTTATCTGTAAAGAGAAGCTACATACTCGTAATAATAACGTTATCTTTGTGCAATGAGTGAGCGAGCAAGGCAGTTAAAAAACGTAGTTGAAAAAAAAAGGAAATGGGACCTGTCAAAACTTCACGCAATGGGCACCCTATTTACGAACAAACGTTCAAGTTCAAGAGCACTTTTAATATAGATAGCGAAAAAAACACATTCATACGCTTGCAATCTTTATAGAGTCAGACAGGTAAAGAAGCAAAAGAGAAGTAGAAAAGTATGACATTTCTGTGACGCCCTCCAGCCACCCACAATATCAAAGCGTAGTGTAAGGAATTACAAGGCAACAAATAGGACACTACAGAATTATCTCTTATTGGAAGTACGTCAGCATCAGGCAAATGGTGGGAGGTGTCGTGTCATACTGAACTTTCGCTTCTCTGTAATTTCAAAACAGTTCCAACTAGAATGATGGAATTTTGTGTCATGGTAGAACGTAGTTTTTTAGCCTCAAAGCTAACCTATATGTTGTTTTAATCATATCATTTTGAATGGAGCTATGACGTGTCAAAAATGTGTGCTTTCATCACATGTCCGAGGGAATAACCATGACAGTTGCGCAAGAAAAACAAGGATTGAAAATTATGCACATTGTTTTCTTTGACAGCAGGAGCATAATTTTTTGTGGGACAATCCCGTAAAATTGTCAACGGCCAATACTGCAGATTAGTAATTAACGAAAAATAAATAAAGATAGCGTCAGACATTCAAATCCACACACCCCCAGTCGCCGCGGGCTGTCAACATGTGGATTGTCATCAAATTGTGTCCATAGAGGTGCGTAAACTATCACAATTAATTAATCATAATGCCATGGAGTTCAGTTTTTAACTGACAACGAAGAAAAGAAATGGAGCAGCCTAAGTGTGAATAAAACTGGAACTTTGTTTTAATCGCTTCAGAAGTTATTTTTAAACATTTTGCAGCATTACTGGCTTTCGGCATGCTCGACAATAACTCCCCATCGATATTATCTTTTGTTTAAATAAACAAAAGCACACCGACGTTGTTTCGATCATTTTGTACAGGGAAAAAGCAAAACAGACCGACAGAAACGAAAGAAGGACAGAAAGAACTGAAATATGTCAGTATGTCCCACCATTAACGCCCAAGCAATCGCATCTTATCACGCTCCGATTATACAGAGCAGCCGTGGTGCTGAATGTGTACCGCGCTTATGAACTGCCTCAGGCTAAGAAGACGGGAGATTATCAGATTCCGCATGGGGCGTAGGCCACGCACTGGCTAGCTAGAGACGCCATCTTGAAAAGATGTAAATAGATCTACAAGTGAAAAAGTCAGCAGACAGCTCCGGCAGCGAGTTAGGAAATGAAGAAAGCAAAAAAAAAACACAACAACAACAAAAAACAAAAACAAAACAAAAATAAAAACTCCTCAAATGATACATTAAGATATTCGGGGCTGCAGTCACTATTTTGAGACCAAAATAAAGGCTAATTTGACAAAATAAAAAATAAAAACAAAACAGTAACAAAGACACCTTTTATCTTAAAGCCAAAAAGCTGTCACCTCCTTCAAGTGTCAGATCTGAAACAGGTAGGCCTACATGCGATAATGTTTCGCCTCTCGTTTCCCTACTTAGCTGCTCTAATATAAATAAATATATAAATAAGTAAATAAATAAAATAAATAAATAAATAATCCCTATAATATCTTGTTTTTCTGCGTCACTCGTCTGCTGATGTTCTTTTCGTTATTCTATTCTACCCCTGACTTTTGTGCCTTCTATTTTGTCTCGTGAAAAGGAGATGTTCAATACTTTTATGTCGATCCTAGCACATAGTTAGGAGAGAAAAACATGGTTTTTTTTTCTTAAAACAGAAGACACATGAAGATTTGAGGCTACGACAGCCAAAAACAAAGAAAATCAAAACAAAATTCTGTTCAACCATCAAAACAAAAGTAAATGAAAAAGTTAAAAAGAGGAAGCTTTGAAGAAAAAAAGGAAAAACAAAACACAATAACACCATCAGTCAAAGTCAAAATATGAAGATATGTGCTAAGAAAAGTTTCCTCGACTATTCCTCCTCTCACGACAATTAGGAATTGATTCCTGAGCTCTGACGTTTAGAACACTGGCCGCCTCCACAGAACAAAAACTGCAGCAGTTGCGCTGGGAAATGGAAACGTTAAAGGCTCATGATAAGTCCCCCGTAGGCATTAAGTTACAATAATTGAAGAGATGGTTTTCCCAAACTTGGTAAGTCAACTTTGACAAACGTCTGATAATCTGATTTCACCACGATGCCACACACATTAATAATATAAACATGACCAATGTATGTATTATTATGTACACATGGGTGTATACTTTTATATATATTATGTGTGTGGCACCGTGGTGAAGCCAGACGCTTGTCAAAATTGACTTACCAAGTTTTGGAAAACCATACTTCAACATTATATAATATATCTTGATCTTTGGGTTTCTTTTTGTCAGGGTTTGTCCGGACCGAGAATGGTACAGAATCTCAAAATAAGGAAGGAGGTTTCCTATAAAATAGACCTTTCTTACTAAGGACGCTTGCTCAATATTTTGGGTTCAACGGCAAGGAGGTTAGATCTAACTATTACCGAGCTGCCAATCGAGACTCACGAGTTCCAACATTGCTACCATAGCTATTGTAATTGGATACCATGGGCATTATTTTATCTACCGATACACCCCCCTGCCCCCCGTACATTAGCAAAACAAATACACGCTCAATAAAAGTCTGTAACCCCATCGTCTGGGGTGTGTGTAGAGTGCAGGCGCTCTGCCTTTGAAATGCCTTCAGGAAACATGAGAAGACGTGAAATTCGATTTCCTTTTGGGGAGTTTTTTTTTAAATCAAGTATCTCCGTCAGCTGGTACACTGGTTCCTCTAAGCCCGGGTTGGCCCCTGACAAGCTGAGTTGGAGCAGCCTGTTTGTAAATTATCCAAAATCGTGTCGATGCGGGCGTAAAACAACCATAATGACAACTATAACAACACAAAAACGAGTTCCAGTTGCATCAAAGTTACTGCGTAAATCAACAAAGATCTACATGTAATAAATAAAGAAATGTCAACACAATTAGTTGATGTAACCTGAGGCCCACTCAAAGGTCACAAACTTTTTAAGGGTTTGGAAAGAAAAGCAAGAGGGGATAAACGTAATTGTACAACATTTACACCCCCGTAGACGGTAGACATTATCTAGAACATTAAGGGGGCAGGCATTTCCAACCCTGCTTGCCAAGGCCTACTAGGACTGAGAGGGATACAACGTCCTAGAAGAAAGACGGAGATACATGTACTCCATAAAACAAAATTTATATAAAGATTATGCAGTGGGATATCATATTTATTGATAAGGGATGTGAGTATGTCAGGATGTGGAAAGATGGGGGGTGGGGGGGGTAAATAAATTTTCTAGATTTTCCCAAATTATACCACAAATTGGGAGCACGAGAAAGGGTTTAGAGGAAGGGGAGGGCGGGTTGGATAGGCTTTTAGTCTGAACTGAACATTTCCAGGTTGGGTGAGGACGGGGTTACTATAGGCGTAAATGAAGGGAGGGCATCTGAGTGAGACTCAGGGTTGGGGTAGTGGTGGGGGTGGAATGCGAGTCATTTGTGTGCGAGTGTGGAGCGGGCTTTACGTCTGTAGTTTGTCGGGAGGGAGGGGGGAGTACTTATGTTTTAAGCGGGAATTTGGGAGGGG
>NW_004798249.1:176897-177935 GCF_000002075.1 Aplysia californica | reverse complement strand
GGTTAAGGAACCGTTCCTATCACTGACAGGTCAGTCTACTTACTGGAGGTGTAATCTCTGTTCCTTCCGAATTGGGTTAAAGTAAATTTTAGCTCTCCAATCGGTATTCATTTGATATTCTTCGTTTATTTGGAGTTGCTAACAGTGCTGTGTGATTTTGAGATAAAACAAACAAACAAACTTTTTCGAAGCTTCGAAGCGATGGTCCAATGAGTTATGAATTGTGTGACCAGCTCTCCCGTAGTCACCAATTAGAACGAAATGTTGAACTTACCTCAGTAAATTTAGTTTTAGTTTGCTCTAATTTTATGAAAGGTTGAGTAAAATGAGAAAAAAACCCATTATATCTATTTCTATTCAAAAGGCTCTGCCACTCTTCAAATAGCTGTGAAAAGCGCAAAAATCGTGAATTTTGAATGATATCTATTATACATTTGGCAGCTTGGAAACACATGTCACTTTTCCAATAAAACTACGACATCTACAGAGTTGAAAGTTGGCAAGTACCTCCAGAAAGATAGATAGGTCCCCATGACGGAGCCCAATTCTCGATTTATACAAATTTAGAATTTAGAATTTTTTTTTTTTAATTTGACAAAAAAGTTCTCGTCCTTCTTTGGCCTTTGTGATTATTCCACTTTCCACTGAGAAACGAAACCAATATTGCGCAGCTGTCCTTCATAACGGAAGTGCCGGAAGTGCGAGGCGCATTTATTTTGTTTTGAGAGTATAGATCTAGATCTAGAGCTTCTAATTTTTTGCATCTCTCAAGATTTATTGCACCACTCCAGTAGAGTGTAAATATAGTAGGCCAATGACTTTCTGTTGGTGCTGATGCACCGATCATTCCATTCATCGAAAGGGGGCCCAGCTAGTATATATATATGCAATAGCTGCTACTTTTTGCAGGGTCACACGCGCGCGTGTGTGTGTGTGTGTGTGTGTGTGTGTGTGGCGGGAGGGGGTGAAGTTTACTTTTAGCCCGAATTGTTCTTTTCTTTCGATTGGACACAGTTTAGGTCAGAGAGGAGGTGGTGT
>NW_004798249.1:175237-176793 GCF_000002075.1 Aplysia californica | reverse complement strand
CACACACACACACACACAGTGAGAGAGAGAGCGGGAGAGAGCGGGAGAGAGCGAGAGAGAGAGCGAGAGAGAAAGAGAGAGAGATAGAGAGAGAGAGAGAAAGAGAGAGAGAGAGAGCCAGAGAGAGAGTGAGAGAGAGAGAGAGAGACACAGAGAGAGAGACAGAGAGAGGAGACTCCTGATGTGCTTTCTAGTTGTCAAATCGTCAACGCTCACAGGATAATTGCCGTAGTCATTTTTAGCCAATTTGGAGTTTTTGGTTCTGAAATGAAGAACAGAGCCAGCTTGATAATGTACGGTTAACTCGGACAAAAGAGTAAAGATAATATTATTATAAAATCAACTGATTGAACCAAAATTCAAGCGTTTCCAAGAGTCAATTGTTCGAAAGAATAAATGACAGTTATTCTTTTTTTTCTTTCTTATTTTCTAACAAAAGCTAAAAAGGGCTTAGGAAATTATCTTATGAGCGTGACGAAATGTATGGCTAAAGTTCACTTTTACCCCCCCTGGAAACAGAACTCATGTTTGCTAAGGATCCTGGCAATCGTTCCAGTGTCATCTCCTAAGGGCAATCAGCCTGATTGTTATCGCTTATCCCCCTCCATTGATATTTCCATTGGTGTGGCAGATCGTACATTATGTACGTCCCTGGCGGCACAAATTGGGTCAGAAAAGGGCAAGGATGTTTCCACACGGAACCTCATGCAGACAGTCAGAGATACTCAATAAAATAACGTCCTCACATGGGAATGGAACTCACACGTTCTGCGTGCAATGGCTAAAAGCCTATAATATTCTCATCACATCGGGGACACTGGCTCGGGTCAGAGACTGTTGGGGTATTGTTTGTTAGGTCTATCCTTTGTTTCCATAGTTTCCCTGACGTCACGATAAACTAGGTCACAAAGGGGAGGAAATGGGAGAGAGGAGGGGGAGGGGAGGGATTGAAACCTTCGTGTTATTGCCAAACTGGGATTATATTTATTTATTTATTTATTTATTTATTTATTTATTTATTAACTTATCTCTTTAATCGCTTATTTTATTTATATTTTTTTAAAAGAATTATTTATTTATTATTATTTCAAAACTTTTTTTTTTTTTGGTGTGGGGGTGGGATACAATCAAATGAAACATTACAGCGCAGAGGTTGTAGAGTTTCCGTTCGCGTCAAAGTGAGAAAGCCTGTGTTTGAGGAGTATTTTTTTTTTCAACACAACATTATCTTGTTACTGAGCCTCTTTCTCAGCCAGGCGAAACAACTTTCTGGTGCGGAAATCGAACTCACGTCTTCTGCAAGAAACGTCGAAGAGCCTAACCACCACACCCTAGATTACAGTGACTTATCGTTCACTTTCAAAGGCAGAAGAAAAATACTACCTTAGACAGGTTTCATCATATCATTATTCTATAATATATTAAAAATTGGAGTCCTCTGTTCATCGAGTTTTCAGCTTTCTAAACAAAGAGTTTTGGTTTGTAGCCAAATGCATCATCAGGGCAAGAACGCAGGCAGTTGAATTTGTGCCAATATTATCATGTGAGTGCGAGTG
>NW_004798249.1:171805-173180 GCF_000002075.1 Aplysia californica | reverse complement strand
CCTCTCTCTCTCTCTCTCTCTCTCTCTCTCTCTCTCTCTCCTGGGCTGAAGGATAACAAGTATAAAACCTAAAAAGAAACAACCAACTGTACATAACAATAGTATACTCACTTATCCACATTCGTCTGTACACGTTAAAACATTTTAATTCATTTATCCATTTGCCAGTACACATGAAACTTCGCAGGACACTCATCCCCCCTCAAAAAAAAAATACTAACAAAAAATCATGACCCAGTACTGAAAAAAAATGTTTCTCCATTAAACATCATTCTTCGGGTGCATACACTGGATTACTACAATGATTCACAGTAAGTTAGTCAACACCTTGCTCATAATGAGACAGCTATAACAACCTGCTCCAAACACTTATTCAGTATAAGCTTGAAGTTTGTAGATGTCCTCCCAAGACCGTCCTAAAGTCTTCATGTGAGTCTTTAAAAGTACTCACTGTTTCAAAGGCGTTCGATAAAATATGGTGTTGATGAAAATAGGTCAACCTTTTAATGTTTTATAAGTAGCATATTATTATGCTTTAATTTCCCTGGATTTTTTTATCGCCCTAGAATCTAAAGCTAATTTCAAAGAAAACGTGTAAGAAACAGTTTGCAGTGACACTTTCCAAATGGGCTTTCAGATTCTGTTGGTCATACAACAATGAATATTAAACAAGGCGATATTTTGTTTTCTTGTTTTATGTGCGGTTAGGCTAAATAAACAAGCTGTAGCAGGATGTATAGACACCTTAATTAACAGCACAATTATACGCACTAATAAGTATATGAATGAGAATGGGAAACCAAGAAGAACAAGTTAGTAAGCCTATTACTTCCCGAGTCAGTCACAAAGGAAAATCTACTAAAAGGACGGAGCGCCAAGCACAGGTATAAATTTATAAAATTATAAAAATTGGCCAAGCCCATTTTGACCGAGTACGGTTGTGCTAAAAATAGACATAGACGCCTCCCATGTATGGACGCCATAATTCGCTTTGACTCATCCGTGAGCAACGTCTTTTCGGGTGCGCCATCGGTTCAGTTGGTTGGTACTGGTATCGCGTTGTACTGAACGTTGAAATAAGTGTGTTTCGATGTACTTATAAGTCTGTATGAATCTACGTATACATGCTATTGTAACTCGAAGTTCTACTGAAACACAGATGATCCTTGTTCAGTTTTAGTGAGTTTTATGGGACTTTCAACACAATAAGGCTGAAGATTAGCGGTTTTACTAATGAGTAATACGCAAAGACAAGAAAGAGGAGAGATGACGGTGATTATCTATCTATCTATCTATCTATCTATTTATCTATCTATCTATCTATCTATCTATCTATCTATCTATCTATCTATCTATCTATCTATCTATCTATAGC
>NW_004798249.1:165819-168885 GCF_000002075.1 Aplysia californica | reverse complement strand
TGGTTTGCTTCTTCTTTCCTATCAAACATATATCGTCCTTATCTCCCCTTCTTCTTTTTTTATGTTTGTTACTCTCTTGTAACACCTCTAATCTTCTGGCGCTCAAATGACCTTATGCAGTTACGAGCGCCGTAAAACCACTACGAAAACAAACCAGCGGCAGAAAGACTGCGGTACTTTATAGAACTTCTCCCCTCTCAACAATCGAACATGGGTTTTGTGCGTGCGACGACGAAGCGCCTACTGCCACACCACAGACGCCAGTCTCTGTACAATGTATCTTGTTTCTATTCCCTGAACATTCTCTAACCAGAAATAACCTCATGCTTTGCTCACCTGCTTGGCCAATGTAGCCTACTCTATAACTTAATTTTCAGTCATTCACTTTTTAAAAATTTGCTCATCATGAAAGCACACCTGGAAGCAAACACATGCTTCGCTCCATTGATAGGCACATGTAGCCAACTCCAGAACTTGAAATCAACCTTATTTTAGCGATAGGTTCACTTATTTTTCACCAACCATCCATCCAAAGAACGGCTGATCACTACAGTTTGTTAAATAAAGAGAAGCACATCGGCATGGTAACGGTAATTTAGAATAAGGGAAACGTTCAACATACAAAGAGAGATAACTGTGCTGTAGTAAGCGTTTTATGGCACTTCCAACACGGTACGGCCATATTATATAAGTACCTAAGATTAGAGGTGTTACAAGAGAGTAAAAAACCCCCAAAAGAACGAGGAGAGATAAGGACATTAGATGTTCGATAGCAAAGAAGGAGCAAACCCACACCAGGCATCGGCTATCCGTCCCCACAGAAGGAACAACGAGAAAGAAATGAAGCACGACTTAACAACGGCACCCTCCTACCACCTGCTTGTCATTGCGGTGTTAAATAATTTAAAAAACAACGCTGACAAAAAAAAAAGCTTCAACAAAACTCGTGATGAACTATGAACGCGTTTGCTATTCACCATGCCGAAGTTACTACGTTACCTTAGAAATACACAGTTCTATCTGGAATTTTTGGCCACTTTCAGTTACTTATACTATGAGGTCAGAAACCAAAATATGTTCCATCTGCTCTATCAAAATCGTTAGATTATTTGGATTCCTTATATCAGAAAAGAATTGCATTCGAAAACGTTTGACTTGTTGGGAAACTCAAAATTTTTTACATCAAATTTCTCTAAACGAGATACAGAGCAGAAAGAGCTTTGCAATACTTGAGTAGCGATTAGCTCGGCCAGCTGTACATATAAAATAAATGGGTATCACCCCAGTCACCCCATAGCCTTCAAATGCCAGCTCTTATGTGGTAATTGCTCCCACATGCCGCTTGTCGGTGTTTACCCGGGTTTGGTATTTTGCCACACATCGTTAGTGAACGTTTAGTCTAAGTAAAGGTTTTACGTCACTTGCAAAACAAAGAATTCATATAAATGAAGAAGATTAGAGCGGTTACTTGAGAGTAAATACAAAGAAAAGAAGGAGGGATAAGGAAGTATAGATGTTTGATTGGAAAGGAGTAGCAAACCACATCAGAGAACCCGCCAATCACGAACATCGTTAGAGAAAGTAGACGCCATTGTTGGCATGAAAGACCACTGGGGATTTCTTCTTTCTTTTGCACCCCCCCCCCCTTCATCCCTTAACCCCTACGTACGCAGTCTTACTCAGACACACACAAAACATAAAGCACACACACACACACACACACACACACACACACACACACACACACACACACACAAACACATACACACACATAACCACGGAGGCACAACACACTGACACGTATACAAGAAAGAAGAGTTACATTGACTTGTGGCTTCTGCTATGGCTGTTAACTGTTAAAATTTAGGCTTGGAGGTGCTTGCTCTCGCTTGGCTTCAGGATTATTTTTTTTCGCGAAGCTTCATAATATTATTATGACTTGCTGCCAACTGTGCCACTGTCCTCCAAGTGGGTCTGCCACGAACTAGACTCCGCCTTGTCGAAAGCTTTTTGTGTTTACATCCTTCAGGGACATTTTCAGAGTGTCTTTGTAGCTCCTTTTTGGTACGCCAACTTTACGCTTCCCAGAGGACAGCTCAGTTTAGAATACGTGTTCAGCCTCCAAGGCTCTGAAATCAGACATGACTGTGACATGTCCAGCCCAGCGAAGTTGAATCCTTTTGAGCTAAGAAAACAGACTCAATTTAGAACTTCAGTGTCTCAATTTAGAACTTCACTGTCTCAATTTAGAACTTCACTGTCTCAATTTAGAACTTCAGTGTCTCAATTTAGAACTTCACTGTCTCAATTTAGAACTTCAGTGTCTCAATTTAGAACTTCAGTGTCTGGTATTTGTCCCACCATCTTATGCGAAAAACTCTATTGAGGTATTTCATGTGGAAATAAATTAAGCTTCTCGGCACCGGACAACAAGGATGGGAGGACAACAGCGTTGTAGATTTTCAACTCTGTTCGGGTGTGGATGACACAGGAGTCACAAACCCTTGCTCCCCGTCTTTCAAAGAGTGCATTCTAAAGCTTTATTCACCCGTTAGTAAAGGTATTTCTGTTAAAGCAGTTGTACTCACAGCTCGCATAGATCTTAATATGTGTATACGTGCGTATACAATGAAAATGTCCGAGTCCCGTTCACACGGAATCATACGTTATTCGTAAGTACATGTATTAATGTTTTCTTTTTGTAAAAGGACAGCCTATATACGTAAAAACCATTTTGAAGGCACCGTTTGTATATATTCCAGCATAACGATAATACTGCCAGAGATAACGGTGCATCTCCGGAGTGTGTGTGTGAGGTGTGTGCGTGTGTGTCTGTATGGATGTGTGTGTGGGGAGGGGGGAGGGAGGAGTCCATAGAAATGGGCCGCAAAAATGTAACTGTCCAAATGTATCCGCAATATGGACATATGAGATCTAGTTCATTATTTTGTCTCTATTTTTTTACTTTAAATGTATTTTTGTTGTAGGAGTGCAACGACCTCCATGACGTATAATCAATACGTTACCTCAAAAGCCGGACTCTGGGGGGACATGACAGGACAGCGA
>NW_004798249.1:160639-164410 GCF_000002075.1 Aplysia californica | reverse complement strand
AAGCGACACCCACTCAGGTAAAAAAAAAAAAGAATTAAAAACGAACAAATCTGACTTGGGGCTATACCGCAGGCCAAAGGAGGATAGGACGGAAAGAGGAGGAGAGGGGGAGGAGAGACAAATAGTGAGTAAAAGAGAGAGAGAGAGAGAGAGAGAGAGAGAGAGAGAGAGAGAGAGAGAGAGAGAGAGAGAGAGAGAGAGAGATTGTCACTAACAACACCATTCCCCTCGGGACTGAACAGAGTTTACTCACTGAAGCACACGCAAAGCCCTTGGCAATGCTTTACTAACAAGGCCCGCGACAAGGGGAACAACTTCCTCGCCTTCCGGAATGACCAAATTTGTGTCTCGGAAAAGCGATAAACTTCACCACAGAAGGTTTCTTGACCTTGATACACGTGCGGTTGTTGTTTTTCGCGTGGGGGAGGGTTTCGCGCTTTTTTTTTCTCTGTCACTCGGTCTTTTTTTTGTCTCTGCAACCCCGTGTCCACCCTCAATCCCCCAAATCTCTCTCTCTCTCTCTCTCTCTCTCTCTCTCTCTTGTACACACACACACACACACACACACACACACACACACACACACACACATACACACACACACACACACACAGTAAGTATACATCTGCTTATATGTCCCTATCTTATTCAACAATTAAAATAAAAAAAGATTACTGTTAGTGGCCAATCACAAAACTACAAGTAGCATTAAAATAAACAAAATTAAAACGTGAAGACAATAGTATAGAACAATTTTCTGACCTTAAACTGAAAAGTTGACTTGAAATTCACTCACACGACTTGATATGTCGTGAGATGGGTGGCTGGAGGGTGGAGTGCAGCTTTTCGCCCAAACTTCTTTCTCTTGACTTCGGCTCCATAAAGGCTGCTTACTTCAATCATTTTGACTTTTGAAGCTTCTTAAAAATGTTTCAGAGAGCACGGTTGGGAGTCATTTTTCGATATATATGAAGCATTTTTGTTTGTTTCGTTTTTAATAAACAAAAACTACAATTCAAGTCGTCTTTTTAATCTGTTGAGTTTGGACCCACCGGGTATAGGAACAAAAGTATCTTTTCCGTTAAAGTTACGGTGAGAGGAAATCAAGATGACTGCACTCTACAAGACAATACATTTTATTTCGGTCAGTGACTACTGGGGGAGGGGGAGGGGGAGGGGGGTCTCTTTGCTTTCCTTTTCTATAAGGAAAAAATCTCTTTAAATTGTCATACCCCGCAAGAAACGATTATGGCCATTTCCAAAGCGTAGCGCTTTGGCTGATGGTTACCGGTTGAGAAAAGAACATACGAGAAAAAAGTAAACGGCCATCGTTTGTCCCTTAATTTAACTCTCTCCCTCTATATCTCCCTCTTATCTATCTATTTATCTCTCGCTCCCCCCCCCCCTCTGTCTCCCCCCCTCTCTCTCTCTTCCATCCGTGGGTGGTTAGCGGGTGGTCTGGTGTGGTTTGCTTCTTCTTTCCTATCAAACATCTGATTCTATCGTCCTTATCTCCCCTTCTTCCTTTTTACGTTAGTTATTTGTTACTCTCTTGTAACGCCTCTAATCTTCTGGCGCTCAAATGACCTTATGCAGCTGCAAGCGCCGTAAAACCTAGAGGAAAACTAAACTAAACTCTCTTCCGTCCTCTCTCTCGTCTTCTCTTTTTCTCTTTCCTCCCAATGCCCACGATCTACTCCCACCCACCCCCCACACACATCTTCAAACAATCGTGGTAATTCAGTAACATAAAGATATTTCCGCTTTCCGGTCATTATTTGTTTTCATTGAGCCACCCATTTCCTGTGGTTGGATGGTATCATAATTTCCTCAAAAACAAGGTTCCGCTGCTGTAAATCATTTCATTTATACCAGCGCAGGTGAAAACTGTAAACCATACGCAACAAATCGATATTATATAAATGAGAACAGTAAGACGTCTAGGCCTACTTTGAAATCTAATTGCAAAATAAAATCAAATCCCAAAGCAAACAAAACAAAAATCAAAGTACTGGTATCCCTAACTCAAACTTACCCTCACCTACCCCACAAAGTGATTATAATTAAGTGAGTGAGTAAATACATTCAGAAATAGAAAAAAAGATAAATAAATAATTGGTATATATATTATATTTGTCAATGATGGTGAGCACTCATTTTGTGAGGTGGTTCCGATAAATTCAAAGCCCACCTGCAACAGCATTGTTATTTGATGCCATACCTGACAACCATTTGGAAAACACTTATTTTGAACACAGAACAATCTGGAAGTATGCAAGGAGAGGGGGGAGGATGCAGAGGTGTACGCGTTGAACTTGAACTTGGTTTGTTTGGAGAGTCGTCATGGTTTTCCGCGTATGCGTTTTTATAAACTCCCATCGTAGCAAGCTGCTATAACAAGATCTCCATATACGGAGTCTATTATGATTATGGGGGTGTCAATTGGCAAGATCGGTTCGGTTCGGTTCTGTTTGGTAGGCGGGGCTAGCCAGATTGACGGCGCAAAAGCGACAATAGCAGCACAGAAAGATTACTTGATTCGCAGCCTCAAAAACAAACGCGTTCGGCTGGTGATCGGTTGGCGATTGGTTGGCGACGGGTTGACGACCACTTTTTGATCCCCCAATGGGCACTGGGTAATTATTACAAATTGTCCTCGAAGCTGTTTTTTTTTTCTTAAGCTCTTCACGTACCGGTAACCGCTTTAAAAAGCTCTCTAGCTACATAGCTTACAAATTCTCTACATAGCCAATCTTACACACTGTACACGTAGCCGCTCTAACGCTCTCCATTTGGCCGCTCTTACAAACTGTCCACACAGCCGTTCTAACACTCTAAATGGACACTCTTACAAAATGGTCCTTATAGCCACTCTTACAAACCCTCCACATAACCACTCTTACAGACAATACACATAGTCACTCTTACAAATTCTCGACCCACTTGGCCAGGTTCGAGTGAAAAGTGGAGATGGCCAGAGAGGTTCGAGAGGTTCTACATGTTATTACATCACATTATTCGGGGTTTTTTTAAGGCGTTATAATACCCATTCCAAAATATACCGAATCTGAAACAGGCTTCAGGGCTTGTTAAAATGAATTTGAATCCTTATCTCTTCTTAATATTTAGTAAAAGTCACGTGTATGACGTCAAAATGCTCAAAATTTGGCTTCACAGAGAGTGGAGGCACCGGGCGTGCGTTGTAGGTCAAGAAAGTTCCAAGTGGAGAACTCAGTTTGACTTTTACCTTCAATTTGGTCTGAAACAAGACTGGTGTAGCGTTCTTAACCTCTTCACCGCAGCCTGTGTAGACATTATGATACATGATGGACTCGCTCGCTTGTGTTCTCACAAACAGTAGGATATATTATTTAAAATAACGACTTGTTGTGGTTTATTCTCTGTATTGGTTGGCGATCGGTTTCTGATCGGTTTCTGATCGGTTTCTGATCGGTGGGCGATCAGTTGATGATCGGTTTGTCTGTGCAAACGTTGGAATATTCTCAGCAATTCTGGGAGGGGGGGGGGAATTCAAGGCCACCGGGGGGGGCTTACCTTCATGGACGGAGCAAATGCTCACTTTACAGAGAACGAAAGATCAGGTCAGTTTCAGCGCGTAAAATTAGCAACTCGCACTGTATGCATCCCAAGAAGACGAGCATATTTCTGGGTCGTGTTTAAGAGTCTGCTAGGGTAAATGGTTGTTGTAAAGCGCTCAAAGCATGCTACTACTACTACTGCCACTACTGCTGCTGCTACTGCTGCTGCTGC
>NW_004798249.1:155620-157142 GCF_000002075.1 Aplysia californica | reverse complement strand
AGACAGACAGACAGACAGACAGACAGACAGACAGACAGACAGACAGACAGACAGATAGACAGACAGACAGACAGACTGAGCCATAAACTGAGAAGAAGAAAGAGAAGAATGCTGCGTTACTCATACCAGTCAATTTCTACAAAAAACCCAACGTCTCCGCCCTTTGGTCAGAAGTATCTCTGCTACTGTCGTCTCAAATGAACTTTGACGCCTCATGACTAACCATGATTTACGTCAACACGCTAGATAGAACATTTAATATCGTGATTTGCGGTACAGGGCATGGTATCATTGCTAAACTATAACGAAGATGACCCTGCTTCATACCAACAACAAAATATTTTTGAACTTTGTTTATTTGGGACGTTTTATGAAACTCCCCTCTTATTTTCTCAATCACCTCGTAGATGGGTGTTAAAATACAAGTTCCCACCATTAACTTAAGCTTAATTAAAGTATTTAAAAGTGTTATTAAACCTTTGCAATTACGGGGATATTTAAGTAATTTTTCAAAGAGGTTATAAATAGAACTGGAGGTCTTAGATGTGACGTCACGAGTGTCAAACTTGAGAGGGGTGCCGCCATTCCGGAGATGAATAAAAGGCCAGTCGGTGCACAGCAACACTTTTCAATCACGGATTAATGATACTCTGTGAAATCTTTTGATGCTGATTTCGTTTTCAAGTGATTTGTCTATTGCTAAAATGTACTCATAGGAATTTTTGTGACTATTTACCTTCAAAGGAAAAGAAATCAAATGAGGTAGTGCTTGATGAAGACCACTTGGAACGCTCAATCTTTAAAAAAATCAGGAAAAGACAAATAGTTTTTGGGACACCTGAATAGACATAAGGGTCTTGAACATCTAGCTCTCACTGGCAAAATTGAGGGCAAGCGAGGCAGGGGTAGGCCCAGAACATCATACTTAGGGAACCTAAACAAATGGTTAACAGGGAAAGATCAGGGAAACGTGGCTTTTTTTTTAAGAGCATCCGAGCAAAGTAATGAGTGGAGAACCATGATCGCCGATGTCTGTCGCAGATCTGGCACTGGATGATGATTTACCTTCAAATGAGCCAGAATATCTCCTAATAAAGCAAAGAGGGCCTTTTACACGGTGAGACCATATCGTGGGAGAGTAAAATTCAGAAACAATGAATGAGATGGACTTTATGATCTCTTGTTAAAATAAGAAAAAACATAATTTTAAAAAGATCTTTTGCTCTTCATTGCCCAAACAGTATGTCTAGATTTAGCCCCGTTGACCAAAACACGGCGCTCGAATCGGCCCTCTTATCTGGAATCAGGAATGAGACTGAGAAGCTGCTAGAAGAAGCTTCAGCTGCAACTCCAGCACACCTTCAAGTCTGACTGAACGGAAAAGAACCACTGTCCATGTTCTTGAGTCCTCTTCTTTCCTCTTTCTCTCTCTCTCTCTCTCTCTCTCTCTCTCTCTCTCTCTCTTTCCCTGTCTCTCTCCCTTCCTTCCTCACTCTCTCCCTCCCTCCCTCCCTCCCTCCCT
>NW_004798249.1:152626-154176 GCF_000002075.1 Aplysia californica | reverse complement strand
TGTGTGTGAAGAGAAAGACAGAGACAGAAAGAAAAGGAAAGGGAGAGAAAGAGAGAAAGAGAGGGAGGGGTATGGGTTTGGATGGCTAGTATGTGTATGAGTGTGTGTGCATATTTGAATGAGAGTGAGAGAGAAAGAGAGGGAGAGAAAGAGGATATATTATGTATAGTGTAAGGGTGCTTAATGTGTGTACGAGCATGCAAGAGGTAAGACTAACACCATTCATGTGTGTGTGCATTCTCGTCATTTGGTTGTCACTGACCTACCTCGCTCTTAAAAACAGTATTAAACGGGCAAACGATATATAGGTGGCACCACAAGCATTTTTGAGGATTGATTTTTTAAAATTTTGTTTTAAACAGTTGACTGATTTGTGTAAGTGGTGTACACATTCTTGTGATGGTGGAGAAGAAGTATAATACACTACCTCAAGGGCTGCTAAGACAACCGCCCTAGGACATAGAACAAGGAGAAGGAGAGGCAAACAGGGAAAGAGATGGGATAAGTACATATCAGAAGGGACAGGCCTGATGGTGAACGATATGAGAGAAGCAGATAATAGGGCTGGATGAACAGAGCCGTTTGCCAAGTCATTTTGTGAACATTCGTTATGTTACGGTGCTTCGTTTTCAACTCTCTCTACCTTAAGATTATTATATGAGAGGAGACTCCCAAATTTTACATTCCTTTACAAGAACGGAGCGTTTAATTGGTAGATGCATAGCTTTGAAAATTCCCCAGCAAGCTAACAATACATTTGTTTAGAAGGTCCGTTATCACATTCTGCGCGCAGTGAAAAGATCTGACCCCGCAATGTCATGAGACAGATAGATCTAGCTGAGGTCATCTCATTGGCTGTTTGCTTCTATTAACTCTTTGAGGACGAAGTGGATACACCTCTGATCAGCTGTCGAGCAAAGGCTCACTTTTAACCATCATACACAAACCAGAAAAATAATTATGCTTACATAATATCTTTCATAGTATGTATACTGTTTATTATTCGATGCCGTTTAAAGTTTTCAAAAGTAGAAAACAAAATAGAAAAATATGCTTGAATAGTGAAGTTATGCCAACCCCAAAACAGCGTGTTTTCAGTAACCAAAATGGGCGTCTTCTTTTTTTTTTTTTTTATAGTAGAGGGCTTTACGGCGCTCGCAACTGCATACGGTCATATGAGCGCCAAGGCAGGGTGGGTGTCAACAGAGAAGTTTTTACAGGGAATCCGACTTAGACTGCTCACCTCTCTAGCTTCAACAGCTCAAGGCACCCCAAAATAGCAGGTCACAAGAGAGCGACAAACATACAAAAGAGGTAGAGGAAAATGACAATAGTAAGGATCAGGAAAGAAAAAGCAGCAGTTCTCTGTTGTAGATCAGGCACAGTTGTGAGCGTGACATGAGTCAGCCCATTTACAATTCTACTATGCTTGAACGAGAAATGTCCCCCCTTTGGGAATGGCCTAAAGACACTTCAGTCAGTGGCACTGCCCCAGGGGGTATGGGGGTCTTCAATGAGTTAAAACAATACAAATGCACCTATAATGCAGA
>NW_004798249.1:143221-150933 GCF_000002075.1 Aplysia californica | reverse complement strand
CTCTCTCTCTCTCTCTCTCTCTCCCTCTTTCTACCTGTCGCTATCAAGAGTCTGGAAACAAAATATCCCAGACACTCACCTGTGGAGGAAGTAGGTCGCTTAATAGCCTGGAGGAAATTTCCCTCCAGATCAAAATTATAGTCTTTGGAGCTTGACTGGCGTGAGGGATACATACAGTCTGCTGTCCCATCCAGAGGGGGGCTGACCCGGGTATACAGGGGTAACTGATCCACTTACACACTCCCCCTCCCCTCCACACACACCCCCCCCCCCCCACACACTCATACATTCGGATGGGGTTCCACCTAGGAGGTTACAGTAAGCTCCTTGGGTTCCGCTCAAACGCCACAATCTTTCTGACACTGACAAGACAAGCAACTGGGATGTAGTCGCCAGGCTCATCGATGTTGCACTCAGAAGACGTGATTTGGATTCTCGCGTGGGTAAATTACATACTGTTTTTCTAGTATCTCCTTCCATCTGCTGATAATTTTGTATCCTGCTTAGCTCGTCTTTGTTTTTGTTTCTACTGTTAGTGAGGATTTTTTTTACATTTGAAATATTTTTCAAGAATAAAAGCAATGACGATATAGGAGAGAAGAGTCCGACAACGGCGATTTAGCGGCTTACAAACAGCTTCCTTGACGTCTTTCAAAAAATCTTTTCATTTAAAATTGACTAAGCTTACGTCACAAAAGTGATTGATGTGATCTCGTCTTTTTCAGTGGCATTGATTCAAATGTTTAAAAACGTCTTCAATCTCCAAAATACGTTTAACCCCCATTTTCCGCGCTCATTTTCGTGCCTAAATATCTTAGGCATCAGCTTATACGCGTACTCACAGAATGTAATTGTTATTAGAAGTGATCAGAGACACAAAAATAAAATTGAAGCAACTTTACTTTTACTTTACTATTCTGATATAGATCTAGTGGCAATTAGAGTTCTAGCTCTTCGGCTTGAAATTGAAGCAAGAGAAATGCTGTTTCTTGAGAGACTATTTGGAATTTCACGGAGACAAAAGAAACCAAATTGTGTAGTGCAGAAGATGGGCCGCACAGTAATCAAAGCACCAATAAGGATGAAAATAAAACTGGGATTGCTAATCAGACATAAAGGACTTGGGCATTTTGCTCTCATTGTTTTATTCGAAATGCAGATAACGCAGGGGTAGACCCAGAGCAACTTACTTGGAAAACTGAACAGATGGGAGACAGGAAAGAGCAAGGGAATATGTTATTTATCGTTGTTTTTGTTTTCCTTCGGTTTATTTTTTAGCTTCTGATCAGAGCAATGAACAACGAACAATGATCGTCTATGTCTGTTTCAGATCTGACACATGATGATGATGATGATGATGATGATGATGATGATGATGATGATGATGATGATACATGTTTTACGTTTCCACCGACTTAATTGATGTGCTTTGGGAGGCCAGCTGCTTCGACCTTGCCTGCTGGGACCAACCCAGAAAGAGAGGGTAAAAACGTTCCAGGAAAGATAACAGTTAGAGATTAGTGCTGGGCGGCTAAGTTCCCGATTATTGTAAGCCAGGAATGGTAGGATTCGATTCCAAACCCAATAACTTATTATCTAATGATGTGTTTCTTCCGGTGGTACCTGGTTGGCTCCGAACATCTTCAGCGTTAAGGATAACCTTGATTTCGGAACACTCATCATCATCCAGTGCCAGATCTGCGACAGACATCGGCGATCATGATTTTCCATTCATTCCTTTGCTCGGATGCTCTCAGAAAAGCTACGTTTCCCTGATTTTTCCCTGTTACCCTGTTCGGAACACTACGAAGCATCACTTTTTTTTTTCAAAACTACTTTAAAAAAAGATGAATATAAGGATTAAAGTAACTGGTAACCGTTGGTTTACTTCAAAAGGAGTCGGAACTTTCCTTCCGTAGCATTAATCATGGGAATCGGTTCTGGAATTGATCCTTCGCCCAGCTTTACTGGAGATACTCGATAGTCGATGATGAAACAAGCCCTCACGGGAATAGGACTCGCGTCTTAGGCGTACGACGGCAAATAGCATAACCTTAGCGAAGAAGATTCCGATTATCCAAGAATAAAAATATATGTTGTAGAAAAATGGTGCATAAAGAAGCAAAAGAGATAGAATCTCGAGAACATAATTTTTAAATAATAATATTAAAATTCATCAGCAAACACAGAACCCCAGCCCAACTTACGGCACACAGATACTTCAATCTTTGCAAAGAAGAAAAACGATTTAATTTTAAAGTACTATTAAGATTGAAGAACTGAAAGGCATTACGCAAAATCACTGTAGAGTTTTATTTTGTTTTTGTTGTTTTTTTGGTGGTTTTTTATGTTTGTTTTTGTTTTCTGTTTGTTTGTGTGTGTGTGTCTGTCTGTCTGACTGTCTGTCTGTCTGTCTCTCTCTAAGTCTCTCTCTCTCTCTCTCTCTCTCTCTCTCTCTCTCTCTCTCTCTCTTGGTCTGTTTGTGTTGTGTGCGGGGTCGGAAGGATGTGTGGCTTAAATCTTATCCTTCGTTTCTTTTCTATTTTCCGAGAGAAGAACTGATATCATTTAGAATGTGACTGTTTTAATGTCACGTTCTTGTTTCTTGTGCGCTTGATTTGAGTTTTCACGCAATGTCTTTCTAAATGTCGTAACAATAATGCTCCACCATTATCTGTCTGAGCTTTTAACACCGCATGTTCCATTCCGTCAAGAAAGAAATTACATTTTATTTTGTGAAAGAAGTTTCTCATTTGTTGGCTCTAAAATCTGGAACTCCTTGCCCCAGGACCTCAGGGAAATGACACATTTTAATCCTTAGACGTTCAAGCATTTGCTCAGGATTCATTTGTTTAAACCTGTTTTGTAGTGTGTTAGTGAGAGATGATATGTTTTGTTATTACCGCTGTTCTCTTTATTGTACGGTTAATGGAGGAATATCATTCAGTAGCAACAAGACTACATGTATGTGCCATCATTCGTATCTGTTCCTTGTGTCCATTATTATTATTTCCCTTATTTGTCAATCATATTCATCTGCTTTATTTCTGTTCCGTTTCTCTCCCAGTCACGCATCGTCTGACGTATGTCCTCATTGTGCTTGATCACTGAAGTCCTCGTCAAGTCACAAAGAGTGTTGGCATTCATTTAGTTAAGAAGTTCTTTATGCGTTCGGACTGGTTCTCTTGTTACTATGAAATGGTTTAGCTTGTGTGAATGAAATATTTCGTTCAATTATCATGCGACCGATGTAAAGCACTCAGTTTTTAGAACTATATAAATGCAATCAATTATTATTAATAACTATATATAAAAATATGTTTACAGACTAGTTGTCCCCCCCCCCCCCCTTCAAAGAAAAGGGGCGGGGGGGGGGGGGGGAGAGAAAAAAGGAAAACAATAAAAATAGAAAAACTTGTGTACCCCCAAAACCTCCATAAATAGCACGGTTTGTGGAAAAGTTGCATCGTACTTTATAAACAGAAGTTTCATGAACAGTGGGCGTTACGAAATAAGCAATTATTTTTAACCACAGCTTAACGGTCGTTAGACAGTGGTGCGAAACGGAAAAAGCCTTCACTGTTTTAATCATATCATAAAACTGGAAAGAACCCCTTTTGTACCAGCTTTTGGATTGATCGACTGTCCAGGAACAGTTTAAAAAAGTCGGTCTGTGAGATGAATAGGCTGTTGAACTGACGTAATATTTTCCACGTCATGTGGTTCATTTGAGAACGGACACAAAGCAACTCATATGGGTCAAGTAATAGTGAACTTTGTCTTTTATTGAGAAGATTTTTTGTCGCTTGACGGAAAACGCAGTGAACACATGATTTAAGAGGCTACCGCAAAATAAATTGCATGCTGTTTCCTGCTACAAGTGTTGATTTTATTCAATGTGCGCACATTACCTTTCGTGCCGAAATTTTTGTATCTGCATTTTCATGGGTTTCTGTTTTGTTTTGTTGTTATGTTTGTCTTTTGTTGTTGCTGTTGTTGTTTTGTTGGTTTGTTGGGGGTTTTTTTGTTGCATCCTTTGGCAGACATGTTTTTGGAATACCTGGTATAATACATGTAATATTATTATTTACTTTATCATTATCAGTGGATCGAGATCTTGAAAGCTATGAAATTAAGTTGATCTTAAGTTGCTTTAGGTTGACAAAAGAGCTACGTTTTGGCAAAGCCTGTCATTCAAAGAGGAGATGAGAAGTTTTTAAAAATTGGTTATGATATTTTGCTTTTGAGAACAATAAAGCAATTTATTAAAAGCGTCTTTTCGTGTGCATATAAAAGCAGCGACTAAATTATGGCTATACTGAGAGTGAAGACCCCCCACATTATGGGGGCATAGGTCAAATAAGTCTTCAATAGAGGGCTAGAGCATACTTTTACCTGTGATTGTATTCATTCTGACTTCATTTTTCCTCTCGGAGGAGGCCAATGCAGGTGTATTGAAATTGCAAGTGTGGAGGGGGGTCCCAAAAACAGGAAGTAAGTCGTTCTCAAAATATTTCCATTTGTCATCTTTATATATCAGGGTCTCTCTTGAGATTTTGTAAAAGGATGAGTACATTAAAAATTGTGCGAAATTTGGGTATATAAGGAGCTCCACAGTTTTATCTTGACGTACCAGGGTATGTAAAACACATGATAACAAAAGGGTTAAGAGAACATTTATATGCCTTTTTTCGTGAAGCAACTTTCAGAAAATAAATATACAACATTGCAAACATATTGACATAAAACAGGACTCCAGATCAGTTCAGGAGTAGCCAAACACTTTTTTGCTTCCAGATCAATATTAATTTTACTTGATTATTCCCAATTCTCTCATTATAAGGCGGTCCATCGGAGATGTGTGTTAAAATCGGAGGCCGCGCTTCTTAAATTTTAATAACTTGACACTGTTAAAAGGGACGTAAAGCTCTCACAAAATTATTATCCATAGCCTTTCATTTTAACACCTTTGTCACGAACCTGCTTTTAGTGTCGCTTTTATAAAAGCTTTCCCAAAATATAGCCTTTCATTCGGCCTCTATTTATTTGGCTTCCGTGGTCGTCTTTCAGCGTTTACAAAAAAGACCACCTCGCTATCCGTTTTGTCTTTTTGAGATGCAGTGCGTGTGGCCGTTTCCCGAATCTCCAATGTGGAAAATTTTCGCTTTGACTGTTTTGTCGTTGTTGCTGGGTTTTTGTTGTTGTTGTTGTTGTTGTTGTTGTTGTTGTTGTTGTTGTTGTTGTTGTTGTTGTTGTTGTTGTTATCGTCGTTGTTGTTGTTGTAGTTGTTTTTGTTTTTATTGTTTTTGCTGTTGTTTTTTGCTGGTTTTATTTTTAATTTAACTGCTTTTTGGAAAACTCAAATCAGTATAAACCAGTGATAACTAGTTTCACCAGGGCAACATTAACTACCGGGTATCTTTTTTCCGTTTGTAACTGCCACGGCAGGAAATCCATGTTATAGTGGTGAAAGAACACCCTATGAAAGCATCAGCAAAGGGCCTGGTGATTGACACAAGATGTCAAATACATAGTACGTGGGAAAAGACATAAATCACGATTTTTTCATTTTTACCTTTTCCTGTCATTGTCTATTATTTGGCGTGCCCCATTGTATCCTTCAATACCATTTTCCCCAGAAAATCAGAAACAGCAGCTGTTGTCACCTATTACTTATTAACCTACTTATTAAGATGTATTGTCCACCTTAAGACGACACAGGCTGCCGACAAGAGGTATCAACGCACACCGATCCTGGACCAGTCTCTCCACTCTCCAGCTGTCAGTGTGTGTGGCCCAGCATCGATGTATCCCCTTCCATCTCGCGGTGCTATGTGTAATCACAATATTATCATTAAAGACACATTATTACTATTTGAAACAGTCGTTCATGGAAAGAACAAGATAAGTCTATGTTATTATGAACGTAAAAGACAGACAGTTGTCCCCCAAAACAATTCCAGTGTCTCATGACGTCATTTTCTCCCAGAGGTCTTCATTAAGCGCGAAAATGTACAATTGTGGCAATATGGATTATGTCATTCCCCCCTTGAGGTCTTCAATAAACATGAATACATACAATTGTTGCAACAATATGCCATTCCAGAATACTCTATTGCAAGGTGGTTGGATGTGGACGACACCCATCCAGAGCAATAGATGCACAAATACTGCGCCCCAAAAAGCTTAATCGCGCGCCCACATAATGACGTCCACATGGTCTTCTACCAATAATGTTAGCATGTTTGTGCGGGATCGCGATAGAAATTAGGCTACTCCCCTCATTCCCCAAAGCCCTTTGTCGAGGTGCGTGAGTGTCTATTCTCCTCTCGGATCATCTTCCCTTTTCTCTTTTAGATCCTCTTCTTCCTCTTCGTTGTATTCTTTTGCTTTGCAGTTTTTTCCTAACCGCGATAGTTTTTACCGATCTCTTTACAGCCCCCCCTTGTTGCATCCTTTGGCAGACATGTTTTTGGAATACCTGGTATAATACATGTAATATTATTATTTACTTTATCATTATCAGTGGATCGAGATCTTGAAAGCTATGAAATTAAGTTGATCTTAAGTTGCTTTAGGTTGACAAAAGAGCTACGTTTTGGCAAAGCCTGTCATTCAAAGAGGAGATGAGAAGTTTTTAAAAAATGATTATGATATTTTGCTTTTGAGAACAATAAAGCAATTTATTAAAAGCGTCTTTTCGTGTGCATATAAAAGCAGCGACTAAATTATGGCTATACTGAGAGTGAAGACCCCCCACATTATGGGGGCATAGGTCAAATAAGTCTTCAATAGAGGGCTAGAGCATACTTTTACCTGTGATTGTATTCATTCTGACTTCATTTTTCCTCTCGGAGGAGGCCAATGCAGGTGTATTGAAATTGCAAGTGTGGAGGGGGGTCCCAAAAACAGGAAGTAAGTCGTTCTCAAAATATTTCCATTTGTCATCTTTATATATCAGGGTCTCTCTTGAGATTTTGTAAAAGGATGAGTACATTAAAAATTGTGCGAAATTTGGGTATATAAGGAGCTCCACAGTTTTATCTTGACGTACCAGGGTATGTAAAACACATGATAACAAAAGGGTTAAGAGAACATTTATATGCCTTTTTTCGTGAAGCAACTTTCAGAAAATAAATATACAACATTGCAAACATATTGACATAAAACAGGACTCCAGATCAGTTCAGGAGTAGCCAAACACTTTTTTGCTTCCAGATCAATATTAATTTTACTTGATTATTCCCAATTCTCTCATTATAAGGCGGTCCATCGGAGATGTGTGTTAAAATCGGAGGCCGCGCTTCTTAAATTTTAATAACTTGACACTGTTAAAAGGGACGTAAAGCTCTCACAAAATTATTATCCATAGCCTTTCATTTTAACACCTTTGTCACGAACCTGCTTTTAGTGTCGCTTTTATAAAAGCTTTCCCAAAATATAGCCTTTCATTCGGCCTCTATTTATTTGGCTTCCGTGGTCGTCTTTCAGCGTTTACAAAAAAGACCACCTCGCTATCCGTTTTGTCTTTTTGAGATGCAGTGCGTGTGGCCGTTTCCCGAATCTCCAATGTGGAAAATTTTCGCTTTGACTGTTTTGTCGTTGTTGCTGGGTTTTTGTTGTTGTTGTTGTTGTTGTTGTTGTTGTTGTTGTTGTTGTTGTTGTTGTTTTTGTTGTTGTTGTTATCGTCGTTGTTGTTGTTGTAGTTGTTT
>NW_004798249.1:141382-143121 GCF_000002075.1 Aplysia californica | reverse complement strand
AGAGAGAGAGAGAGAGAGAGAGGGAGAGACAGAGAGAGAAAGAGAGAGGGGGAGAGACAGAGAGAGAAAGAGAGAGAGAGGGGAGAGGGAGGGATACAAATACAGGGATGTGGACTGGACTTCCTTGGGATCACATAAGAGGATACTTCCGTGAATCTGAAATTCACACAATAGAGGGGCGATAGCGCTAATGCTCCGAGAAGCCTTGAATAAGAGAGACGCTAAGGTTCAAAAGAAAGGAAGTCAATTTTTAAGAAATACGATGTAATGCCGTCATCAAAAGGAATGAACTTCAAGCTATCGTCTTCATCTTCAAGGGCCAGACATCAGCATTCATAGTTCGCCATTCCTTTCACTGCTTGGATGCTCTAAAAAACGTCCTTGATACTTGAGCAGAAAACCAAACAAATAGCTGTGAGGATGAGAATGAATCCAATAAAATCCAGTCCTTTTCGAGTCTCCATATTTAAGAACGTAGGAATTTTTGTGGTTGAAAGACTTTTTTGAAGAGTACCGGCACTTTAAGTTCACTTAAGCGCAAAGGATGCCCCAGTTGGCGAATGTTTAAAAATGTGAAAATTTAAAACTAATGATTATGATAATAGTAAAGTACATTTCAAAAACGTTAAAATCTAAAACAACCGCAGTATTGTCTGAAATTGATTTGACTAGTATATAGGACAAAGCCCAAAATTGTTAGTCCTATCACAATTTGAATCCATTGATGAGTCTAAAAAACTGCACAGTGGTGTAAAAAAAATGAAAACAAAATAAAAATTGAAAAAGTATTTCCCCAGGGCGGGCAACAAAAAGGTATCTGAACAGGAGACAACGGTTTCCTCAGCTCTCGAATTTCAAAGCAGAAAGTACGGAGAAGAAGAAAAATCTTTGTTTTATTTATTTCTCCGGTGACGGAGGAGAGAAGAAAAAAGAAATGTTAATGTCAAAAAAGACGTTTCTCGGATAACTGGGGAAAGAGGAGAAGGAAAAATCTAAAAAGATCCTATGGTTAAAGCAAGAGGGAACATAGAGAAAGAAATGTCTAAATAAGAAAGAAAAAAGGGTGACAGAGAAAGAGAGAGAGAGAGAGAGAGAGAGAGAGAGAGAGAGAGAGAGAGAGAGAGAAGAGAGAGAGAGACAGGGGATGGGGTGATGGTGTCTAAATAATATTTAACTCGTAAATGAAGAGAGGAGAAAGAGAGTAACTATCCGAATTTTCCCCAGTAACTAATGAGGCAACATAATTTAGAGTTTTGCAAGTGCTCTTTTTGTAGAACGGAGAATAATATCAGGAGAGAAGATTTGCAAAGTGAGAAAAGAAATCCAGAAGATAAATAATGATAAATGACTGCGAATGGCTGACACAGTCCTCTAGGATTCGGAGTGATTCGACACAGCCTGATTTGGCACAGTTGGGTACAGATAGAGAAAATCGAAAAATTAACTTTCCCATGCGAAAGACGAACTCACAACTTCTCCGAGCGACAGTAAAGAGCTTGCATTGATCAACCACGAACTGAAAAGGCGCTTTTAAATACTCAAATATTATGGCAAACTCTTCTCTGTCAGCACTGGCGATAGCTGAAGCCATAAGACCTCTTATGTTTTTTTTCTCTTTTATTTCGCATAAGACATAATTGTTATATCGTCATTGACCCAAGCAATCCACTTAGGTCTGTTTTGTGTACTTTTAACACTAGAGGCACCTCCCTCCCACCTCCCCTCCCACCCCCCCTCCC
>NW_004798249.1:139992-141282 GCF_000002075.1 Aplysia californica | reverse complement strand
CCCCTCCCCCTAAAAACCCCCAAACAAACAAAAACAACAACAAAACAACAACAACAACAACAAAACAACAGCAACAAAAATCAACAAAACAACAACAACAACAAAACGACAAGTTTTTGTTGAAATGTTCCTATCGGGAATCATGAAAAGCAAGAAAATTGTAAACCTTGACCATAGCATTAAACTGCACTTTGGAGATGTTGAAAAGGTGCATCAGTCTTTGAAAGAGTTTTGGAAGGGTGAACAATAAATACAACATTCTCAAAATGTGGACTTCTGTGAATTGCATGCGGCCAGTGACGATATTATTCTCTTCTGCCGATGCATTGTTTGTCGTGATCTTCAGACTTTCACGGACGATCTATTAATTTATTAACCATTCCATCTGAGCAAATCCTGGTCTCGCAGAACAAGAAAAAAGAATTGTTTTTATATTTTCTTACACAGAAATATCCACGCAGAAGTGTTACCGAGAAAGCCAAAAAACAAAGAAAATTCCCAACAATAATACTGTCGTCCTGATAGCGACGTCTCGAGTCATTGGCCTGGTTATCTTATTTATTACTCTTTCATTTTGACAGTGCGTGCGTGTCCTGTGAGATGGGTTTTTTCGGGAGGAGGAGGAGGAGGAGAAGGAGGAGGAGAAGGAGGAGGAGAAGGAGGAGGAGAAGGAGGAGGAGAAGGAGGAGGAGAAAGAGGAGGAGAGGTCAGCGAGTGCTTTTAGTTTAGTTTTAGTAGAGGTTTTACGGGGCTCTCAACTGCATAAGGTCATATGAGCGCCAGAAGATTAGAGGTGTTACAAGCGAGTAACAAACATAAAAAAGAAGAAGGGGAGATAAGGACGATAAATGTTTGATAGGAAAGAAGAAGCTAACCACACCAGAGCACCCGCCTACCACCCACTCAGCGAGTGCTCCCAGCAATCAACATAAAGAGCTGCGTGTGAGACAGTTTTCGCGTCGCCATGACGCATTGCTTGTAATTATTTTATGTCCTCATTGACAGTATCATTGTTCTAGATCATCAGTTAGATTTCATTATTTGGCTTCTTCGGACATGCTTGTTATTTCATGTCAGCTTCGGGTTCGTGGGATATCTCATCCCTTTTGAAAGATAGATAGACACGATGGAACTTTTCAAATACATGTACACACATACACACATACACACACACACACACACACACACACACACACACACATACACACACAAAGGGAGCGAGATAGAGAAATGGGATTAGAGTGTCAGAGACACACAGAGAGACATAGAGAGGGACACAGAGAGAGAGAG
>NW_004798249.1:132216-136605 GCF_000002075.1 Aplysia californica | reverse complement strand
CACACACACACACACACACACACAAACACACACACACACACACTAACACACACACACACACGCAAACACACGCACAAATACCCCCAAACACCCACACCTTCACACAGTTCACACCGGCTCACTGAGGCAATCTCTCCCTCTGCCTCAGTTTCTCCACAGAAGGGAGGTGACCATTTCACAGCCTCATTAACCCCAGTTACCCGGTACTCACTCACAAATTATGTACGTGGCAGGCTGAATATCCAGGTCCACCGTTAACCTTTAAGGTTACTAGACACTAGTAATAATTACTGTACTTTCCCCCCAAAAATTTCCTATTCATATACTTGGTGCAACAAATGACCATCGAACTGAGCACGCAGTACATCAGCAGACAACAAATTAAATGGTGTCGACACATAGTGAGAATGGGGCCACAACAGCCAGTCTCAATAACCTACAATATGAGATTCGATGGTTTCAAAAGCAAAAGGTAATCTTAATAAAAAGGTGGATCAATGAATGTATTTTCTAAAGGAACTATAGGACGACCCAAAAGGCGACATACTTGGATCAAGTCCGACTCCCTTTTTGTAGAAGAGTGCAGAAAAAACATAATTATTTTTTGGTACAATAGTAAAAGCATACTCTTGGTTCAGGCACAACGCCGGTGCTCTTAAACTACTAATAAAGCAGGCGTTGTTCAGGCACCTTTCGAAATTATCTCCATTAATGTTTGACAGTTTGACATAGAAGCCGTTAACATCTTGGTCTTACTGGAAAGGTAGAAGGCAAAAGAGGCAGAGGAAGTCCAGGAATAACTTACCTGAACTGATAAACGATGAGAAAAGACAAAATTAATGTTGTAGGTTTTTGTTGAAAGCATCCGTGCTGTGAAATATTTAGCTAACCACAATGTTCGATAGTATATTAATTACGTTTCAGATCTGGCACTTGGAGAAGATTTTAAAAATAAACAGTTATTATATGCTGCAAGTTGTTAATATACTTTTCTTTGCCCACGACACAATTTAGAACATTTTAGTTCGTGGGTTGCTTCGACCTACCTGTCAGGGACAATGAGCACTGAGCGGGAAACATAATCCTGGAACAAAGATGGACAGGCACAGAGAAATAGATTTGGCCGTTCGGAAATTGCGGTTGTCTGAGGTCCATCATTAGCGCAGATCCAACTTCTTTACCCCCCCCCCCCCTATTGTTTTTATCTGTCCATCTCGTTTCTACCATCTGCGCAACATGGCCGCGATCGCACCGATGTATTTCATTTTACTCAAACTAAAGTGCGGGAATTTTTTTGAACTCCCAAATAGGATGGTCTCCATTTTTTTCTTCATTCAGCATTAATTTGTTTTCACACATCCATTTTTTTCAGTTCTTTAATGCATTTTTAGTGGGGGAATTGATTTCACACCTTCTGCGTTCAATACAAAGAGCCTGACCACTCCACCACAGATATCGGGCTGCCGGCCCACTTGACGGTCGACCTCAATACTGCTTTGTGCCGTAAGTCCCGGTAGACGAGTAGACGGTCTACCACGAACATTTGTTCTACCGTAACGTTTGCACGAGGTAATTTTATTCTATCACTCCCTCACAGCGATGCATTACTTTCCAGAAATCCGAGAGTCCAAACTCCCAGAACCCCTCTCGATATTCAATTACAGCCCCCAAAATGTTTTTAACACGGGCGAATGATATTTCCAAGCCTGTATAGAGGCAGAGGGAAATAGTTCAGTGATGTGGATTATTGTAGGTTGGTAGACCGTCAAGTGGAATGTTCGTCAAACTGGTCTGGAGGTAAACCTTTAAGTAGATGAGAAACATAATGGTAGACCCGCCAAGTGAAATGTTCGTCAAACTGGTCTGGTGACAAACCTTTAAGTAGATGAGAAACATTGTGGTAGACCGTCAAGTGGACCAGCACTGGTGTCGGCGTTTTGGAAGCCACAGAGAAGATTTTCCGTAGCAGGAGTACCGATATTGGTTGGGTTTTGGTTTTTGAGGGGAGAAGGATTCGGTTTTTTTTGTTGTTGTTTTTTATTTTTATTTGTGTATTTTTGTTTTTGTTTCGAGGGGGGGGGGGTGTAGGTTGCCTCGAAGAGAAATGGGATGTAAAAACGCACACAACATGCCGAAACAGCAGATTACACAAAGCGGGCGTAATCTAGTTATCTGACATCTGACTGTGAAATGTTTATGGCTCCCATCAACAGAGTTGAGATCATTCGGGAGATAGGTCGGGCTGCTTCGACCCTGCTCGTCAGGGTTTCAGATCTGGCACTTCGAGAGGAAGGTTTTAAATACAAACAATTATTATGTGCTGCAAGTAAGAGCCCAGTTGTTAACATATTTTTCTCTGCCCTCGACACAATTTAGATAATTGTGAGGCAGCGTGGTGGAATCAGGCTCTCGTCAAAATAATCAAAGTGAAGAAGCTTGCATTTTTCCTCAGGTTTGTGAATTTTTATCAAATTTTTGTTTTTTGGCTCAACACCTTTCATGCTCATTAAAGAACACATTTCTGTGTTGACTTTTCAGAAAAACGTTGTTTAAAGGCACAAAAAGTAAATTTTCAGTTACCACGGACTCTTAAGCTAAGGAAGTAACTAATCTTTGGCGGCCATTTTCTCACTAATTATACCTCTGAAAACAGGTGACCCCCACCTCCTTCTTTTGCAAATATCTCGACTTGTATTCAAGATAAATGGATATTTTTTTCACCAAATAAATACAAGTGAACAGGCTTTAATATGGTACCAATAACGCTATATGCTCAAAAATTGACGAGAGCCTGATTCCACCACGCTGCCTCACAATTTTGTTTGTAGGCTGCTTCGACCCTGCCTGTTAGGGCCATTGCAGGCTGAGCGGGAAGACAGCATTGCATTAGAAAGACAAAGAATGCCCGACAAAAACAGACTTCACCATATTAGAATACATCTCACGTCTTTTGTGTGAAATAGTGAAGGGGGTACCGGTAATCAATACTCCACACATGCAGATTTGTTCAATAATTCATTGATGGTACATGACACGTTTGTCCTCCAGATACACACGTGCATCCAGAGAGAGGGCGAGAGAGAGGACGAGAGAGAGAGAGAGGGCGAGAGAGAGAAGGAGAGGGAGAGAGAGAGAGAGAGAGAGAGGAAGAGGGAGAGAGAGAGAAATGTATTTATGCAACTATGGATGCAGACGAAATAAGTAAAAGACCTGAAATCAATAAATAAGGGTCTTTCAAAGAGTATGGGGGAAAGGAGGGTAATATCTCTTTCAAGATAAAAAAAAAGATGTAACATATTACTGTTATGCCAGAGAGCTGAAATCAATAATTTTAAAAATAAACCCCCACTAATTTGATGATGCCCTCTAAAGTAATAAACACCATTAATAGTGCTCCCTAACAAGCTGCCTAAGGTACCTGACCTCAACTTTAAAGGGCCTGCAAAGTTCTTAGCTGAAACCTTTGGGGGGCTTTGCTGGGATCACGGGAGAAATTACCTCTGCGGTACCTTAAGGAACAGTTTCTCGTAAACATGATACGACACAGCTGGCTTTTGGAAGGCCTCGTTTGCCTGTCTCCGAAATTCTGAAGGTCAGATTGGGTGTTTTTGTTTTCTGTTGTGTGTGTGTGGGGGGGGGGGGTCTTTCTTCTACTTGCCAATTGTTAACATACACCTGCCACCCCCCACCCCCCACCCCTGCCAAATCTCTTTCCGTCCAACCCGCATCCTTCATCTTTTACTCTACACACGATTCTTACCTCCACTGTTCGCTAAATGGCGTTGACTTTACGGTAACCTCTTCATTGCTGGAGCTGGTCGCTGTGTATCCTTTTTACTGGCTGCTGGAACATTCTTGGGCAAGGTGGTGTTGGGGTTAAACAGTAGCTGTGTACCTTTTTCCTCACATGACCTTACACTCAAATTAACCAGAGCTCGCGACTGCGTGCGTGCGTTTTATGTTAAAGTTATCACTAAGTGCTCGCTATCGTTGGTTTGAGTTAACCCTCTCATTGGCACACCCGAGACAGTTATATCAAGAACGTCGAAGTAGTAATTATAGTTGTAGCTGTTTCGTTGTCCTTTCCTCTTGGTTGACGTGTGGGCGGTTGTTTTAATCGTTTTGCTTTTTCTTTTCTTTTCTTTTTGTTTGAGTAACAAGGCTTTATCCGACATGGTTTAGATAACATTGAGGCATGAATGAAGACTCATGGTCTTCCCCTTGATGGTTGTTTGGTTCTTGCTCAGGGATCGTGGAAGCGTTGCTTGTCCGTCCACCCATCTCTTTCTCCCTCCCTTCTCTCTTTCTCTCTCTCTCTCTCTCCCTCTCTCTCTCTCTCTCTCTCTCTTTCTCTCTCTCTCCCCATCTCTCCCCCCCTATCTCTCTCTC
>NW_004798249.1:129960-132047 GCF_000002075.1 Aplysia californica | reverse complement strand
CTCTCTCTCTCTCTCTCTCTCTCTCTCTCTCTCTCTCTCTCTCTCTCTCTCCCTCTTCCCTTTTTGAACTTTCTTTTTTCCCACTACCCTCCTCCTTACGTTTTTCTTTTATGCACAAACAAAATCATATTATATATTTACAACAGCATGCGTGTGAAAAGGAATAAAGACAATGCACGAATTGATACACATACAACACACACACGCACACACACAGATACACACACACTACACTACCCACACATCCCCCCCACACACGCACACACACACACACACACACACACACACACACACACACACACACACACGCACATAGGTACACATGGACTCAAACAAATATAACAAATATACGAGGGGGTTCAATAAGTCTTTGGTCTGGGTATGAAGGAATCATGGTAGAGTATGAAATTTAGCCAGTCTTTAGAGAATTTCTTTGGAACACACCATGCTAATTTTAGGGAACAATCTGACAATAATAAGGCACTAGTCATCGTGTTCAATGAAATCATGCACAAAAATGTTTGGTTTTTCTTTGCTGCAGCTGAATATTGCTCAGTTATCAAGTTTTTACACTTACAAGGAAAATCCCATTCGGACATTTTTCAGGAAATGGTCGAAGTTTATGGTTACAAATGTCCTCGTTATAATGCTGTAACATACCGGGTAAGAACATTCAAATCTGGATTCATGTCGGTGATGGGTGAAAATCGTGAAGGGCGCCCATCCTTTGTGGTAACTGAGGAGGATGTATCCATAGTGAAGAAACTGGTTTTACAAGACCGACGTATAACTGTTAAACAGCTCTCAAGTGAAAGGGGAATCAGTGTACGGTAAATTGAAAAGATTCTAAATGAGCATCTTAACATGAATAAGGTGTCTGCGGGGGGGGTACCCCGCCTTTTGACAGGTGAGCAAAAGAAGCGGAAGGTTGAGTCCTGCAAAACTCTCCTTCGAATTGAGTTCAATAACAATTTATTTTTAAAACATGGTGAATATTGATGAAACAGGGACTTATCATTTTGATCCAGCACAAAAATTGTCCTCCATGCAATGGAAAAGCCCTTCTTCTTCCTCACCAAAGAAGGCACATGTAACACCGTCAATTGGAAAGGTCGTGCTGTCGTGTTTCTGGGATTATGAAGGTATCATCATGTCTAGCTACCTGAAGAATGGAAAAACAGTCACATGGGACTACTATTCGGGTTTGCTGCTAAAACTGCTATCCGAATTGATGAGAAAAAGGCGTGGAAAACTCCGTAATGGGGTCTTCCTACTACATGACAACGCCCCTGCGCACAGGGCACAACAAACAGTCCAGACAGCAGAACACTGCGGCTTTGAAATCCTGCTACACCCAGCTTATTCACCAGACGTATCCCTTACAAACTTTTTTTATATTTCCTAATCTTAAAATATCACTGAAAGGACGTCGTTTCCATGACAGCGAAGACGCTATTGAAGCTGTGGAAGACAGGTTAGGGGCCCACCCTAGGAAATTATTTTCTCAAGGACTTTTGAAGGTCAAAGATAGGTGGCAGAAATGTAATGTGTTACTTTGCATGGTGACTATGTAGAGAAATGAAAGTATGTGTGCCAAGTTACAAAGCTCTATCGTTATTCCCTCATATTTTAGACTAAAGATTTTTTTAACCCCCTCGTACAAACCTTTACAATAAGTACATGAATTCTCCAAGACCCTCGCTGTATCAGTAAAAGAGCTTTATTTGGAGGGCGCCACTGGTAAGTAAGTACCTATGCAGCCCCCTCTTATTCCACAATCTAGACAAGTGAAGCGCAGCAGTATGTCTAAGCCTCCCTGTCTTCCCCAATTACCCTGACCACTAGAATACTTTACCAGACTTGTACTCGTATAGTGAGGGGATTCCTAGTCATGGTGCAAAAAAGCGTTTGGAAAAAAAAGAAGAAAAAAAAGAAGAAAAAAAGAGAGGGGGTTCGGACAGACTCTTTGGAGTTAGGTTAAAGGGGGAGTGGTTTAGAGTGTGTGTGTGTGTGTGTGTGTGTGTGTGTGTGTGTGTGTGTGTGTGTGTGTGTGTGTGTGTGTGTGTGTGTGTGTGTGTGTGTGTGTG
>NW_004798249.1:127091-128807 GCF_000002075.1 Aplysia californica | reverse complement strand
GGGGAGACTTAGGAATTTTAATGTCTTTGAATTTGAATGATTTGGTCAAATTGTGCTTGGATAATAATTATTGCCACTCCATGAAGGAAAACGTGACTGCCCTCAAAAACCTCAAAGCTGAGCAAAAGTTTTAGTATTACTTTCTGAAATCTTGAGAATTTCGATGCACGAAATTTGGGTCTTAGGGTGGGTGGGGCTGTTGACTACTGTGCATTTGAGGAAGAGAGAAAGAGAGCTACCCTTGTGGAGGTGTGAGCTCTTCACTTGTAACAACCTATATTGCGTGTTAAATTCGGATGAAATCAGGCGTTCGTCAAAATATTGAAATACATGACAAGAAATCGGGATTTTTCTGCCTGTTGGACAATTTAAAAAAACTGATTTTGTTTTTAGTTCTGCAACTTTTATGTCCATTTAAAAACACATTTCTGTGTGAATTTTACAATACAGAGTGGATCAACGGCACAAAAGAAATGTAAGTTTGTTTTTCCTAAGAACACTCAAGTTTTAGCATTCACCCAAATTTGGTGGCCATTTTTTAAAGTTTTACTTCTACCACCAGGCAATCGAACCCTTCTTCAATCGAAAATATCTCCATTTCTATTCAAGGTAGATGTGTATTTTTTCATCAAAAACAAAACAAAAGAACAAGCTTTAAAAATAGACCAAAAACTTCATTTGGCCAAAAATAAACGAGTGCTTGATCTCACGGTGTCGTGCCAAAATATTATAATACCTCTAGCAATTCCATATAGCAGGAGTCTGAAACTCGCGGCACGCTGGCTAATTGAGACCCACAGGACGGTATTTTTCAAGAGCTATTTGACATCAAAGTGTTGTTTTAGTTTTGCCAAAATATAGCTGAACTATGTTAGTGGAGGTGCTGCCAGGTCTGTGTTGTGAAAAGAAGTTCATGTTCTGCTCTGATATCGTTAAAGACTGAGAATATTTGATCAACTACACTTTTAAAAAAAATATCGAACTTCCAACTTTCGATTGAGTGAAATACTTAGTGAGGCCAAGACTGAGGCCAGGATCTATCTCCAGTGGCCTCAGAAAATTTGAGTTTGAGACTCTGACCTTAGAGCATTCAGAAAACGATCTTTAAAAAAGAATCGCCCTTTATCCCAAAAACTTGAACCCATCGCTAATTGATATGGCTCATGCTAAAAGCTCTTCTCCATAATCATATTATGTGTGATTGTATAAATTATCCAGAAACTAGGCAAAAGCGGCTTAACTAATATTCATCTCGATATATTGGCTAACATTTGGTTTAAGAAAAGAACGCTTTACATAAAAATATCTCATGGACCATTACCTCAGGGTGGTAAATATATATTATAATTCTTTTTCTCAGAACAGGCAAATTCGTCGAAAAAGATAATTAGCACGTCTCCTTCATTTTTTAATTCAGATATGAAAAAGAGTATATTATTATTGTAATAACATACACTTCCCTTACATAAATTATGATTACAATGATGATATCGAGCTTGAACTCAAAGCCACATTTACACAAATATCCGGAGGGATATCTTTAACAAGATTTTTAATCGATGTAGCAGGTGCGTTTCGAACTCTGTGATATTGTCATAAAAATGATAGCTTCATCAAACTCCTGTTCTTGCTTGGTGTATGTCCGTACATTCATAATTCTGTGTGTGCGTTAGTACGTGCGTGCGTGAGTGTGTGTGTGTATGTGTGTGTGTGTGT
>NW_004798249.1:124487-125963 GCF_000002075.1 Aplysia californica | reverse complement strand
AAAAGTACATTTTCAGTTTATAGGGAAATTTGAATTATGCCCGGGTGGCCGCCGAGGCCTACGCATGTTATCGATTTTTGGACCACCAACGGATCTTTGACGTGCGCAACTTGCACACGAGACCTCCGTGATTTTTCACCCGTGTCCGAGAAGGCTAGGTGTAGATCTTTCCTACCATAAGATTAGGGGTGTTTCTAAAAGACAGTAATAAGAAGGAGCCAAGGAGTAGCAGTAGAAAGGCTGCAGAAAGAGGGGGCAAAGGAGTCGTCCTGGTTTGAGAACGAAGGCGGAAAAACCATGACCGTCAATCACATCAGGTGTATAGATCTCACTGTGTTGTGAATGCTTGGGGGGGGGGATTGGGGAGGAGAAAGTGTTACGTTGTTGAGCAGACCTGGTTCCATTATTAATTGGTCCACACTCGTAAAGAGTAGTCTTTGGACAGCTAAAAGAACAAAATTGATGAAAGTGTCCAGAAATACTTTCTGAGAACAGCTCGAGATCCTTGGTCATGAAGACAGAAACGTTAACACAGATTTGATGATAACTTGTGCTGTAGGGAACAATAGAGGCAAAGAGAAAATTCTTATTTAATAAGAGAAGACCCTTAGTGACCCTTACTTTGAGAATGTAAGATGATAAAAATTCGACAGTGGTCTACAACTTCATGAAACGATACAGAAAATCAGGGACGAGGGAAGATTGAGGGCCTCTGTGGCAAGGAGTGGGGCCCCAGTGGACCAACACGGTCATTACAGTGACAGGCGGTCTTTATCCTGCAGTTGAGACGCTATAACTCTCTGACCCTGAATTGGCCCTGGCCTGGTTCGCAAGGTCAAGACATCGGGTCTCCTAAATAATCTAAATTATAACAACTGGGTGGTAAACCATTTACTATTCCTTTGTATTGTTTCGTGTTCCAAGCAAAGGCAAAAAGCGTGAGGTTAGTAGTGTTCCTGCGTGTACCACCAGTGATAGGTTGTCTATTCTTTAGGCCTACCGATTTACTGTGAACTATAAGTGGGCTTTACACAAGCCAAAATTCTGTCGACACTACTGCAGTTACACTAAACTAATATTGAGCAACACCTTGCCGAAATACAACGGCTTTTATACTGACTGTCCATTAAGAACACTTAAGCTAAACACTCCCGAAATGTCACGGGTACTGAATTGACCATAAACTACGGCTGAGTTTGGTGCTGGCGAATGGTGGCCGATTTTGTATTACACATGAATTGTTGCCTTGACTGCAATAAGAATTGTTAGCTACGATTGCCGTTAATCCTGATTGAACCTAACGTCGTATATTTGACCTAAACGCTACCGAAATGAGATAGTGTCCTGATAAAGAACAAACTACGCTGGGTTTTGAATTTAGGGCAATGTCTCCACAACTTTCAACTCTCCCTCTCCCTCTCTCTCTCTCTCTCTCTCTCTCCCTCTCTCTCTCTCTCTCTCTCTCTCTCCCTCTCT
>NW_004798249.1:119116-120191 GCF_000002075.1 Aplysia californica | reverse complement strand
AATTCTTCCTCTAGTTGAGTGCATGAGCAATCTTTCCCCCATTTCCCTTCAGTTTTATTCTAAATAGTGTCAAATAGTAGGTTCCATAGAAATCCGGAGCTACATCCGAGTAAATAACTTGGGTTTTTTGTTGTTTTTTTACTCAAATCTAAATTCACTTCGATTTTAGCGCTGCCTATCTAAAAATAATAAAATCTGCGATCACCGAAACGAAATATGTGTCACGGCGTGGTGGGATCAGGTGCTCGTCAATTATGGGGATATTGGTATCATCTGAAAGCTTGTTTATTTGTCTTTCTTTAGGTGAAAAAAATACCCATCTATCTGTAATAGAAGTCGAGATATTTTTGATTGAAGGAGGTTGGGGTATCCTGTTTTCTGAGGTAAAATTTTTGAGAAAATGGCCGCTGAAGTTTGGTAATGTCTATAGCTTGAGAGTCCTTAAAAACTGAACATTTACCTATTTTATGCCATTAATCGAAGTTTAAAAAAAAGTAAACTTCACATAGAATTTGTTTCTTACATTTACATAAAATGTGCTGAACCAAAAAATGAAAATTGAACAAAAATTGCCAAACTGGGATAAACATGTCTTTTTCTTCAATCTTCATTATTTTGATGAACGCCTGATTTCAACCCGATGCCTCCCATATTATTTATTATCTCGGTGTGCGTTGTGATCCCATCCATGATTACATCGCAATGATTTGTACAGCTTCCGTTGTTCACCTTTCTGTCTCGTGTTATTTCCTCTCCAGTATAGTGGCTTTGCTCTGCCACTGTAGAAACGCACGTAAACACACACACACACACACACACACACACACACAGACACACAGACACACACACATACACACACAGATGAATGCTCGCTCTCTCTCTCTCTCACACACACACACACACACACATTTTCATACGCATAAACAAATACACACACATACACAAACATACTCAAACAAAAAAGCAAATATACACATAAACAAACGCACTCATAATACATATACACATACACAGAGACACACACACAGACACACACACACACACACAATCACACACACACACACACATATATATA
>NW_004798249.1:117988-119016 GCF_000002075.1 Aplysia californica | reverse complement strand
CTCTCTCTCTCTCTCTCTCTCTCTCTCTCTCTCTCTCTCTCTCTCTCTCTCGGCCTGAATTGTCTCCTTGGAATGATGAACCTAAGAAGGTGGGATTTTCTCGGACAGGAGGAAGAAATGTTTTTTAAAAAGCTTTTCTGGTGTTTATTATCCCTATTATCTTATTTTACAAAGACACATTTTACATTAAAAAACTTATGTAGCTATTGCAGCGAGCCTACATGTTAACACCTCTTCATCTGTTTCTCTTTTGCTCTGCCTGAGTGCCAATGGTCTCCTGAGGTGAGCGTTCTTCGGAAAGGAAAACGCATGTGTTTGTGGATAACTTCCTAAGGATTGTTTTGGTTATGTTTTTCTAATACAAACTGTATAAACCTCTTGCAGGTGCTGCAGCTACTCTGAATTGTTGAAGGAAGGATACGGGCCAGGAGATCCAGGCGAAGACAAAGAGTACCATGGATGAACAACATAAAAACATGAACTGGCCGGCTTGGATATAGCAAAATGAGCAACGGCAGCTCGCGACCGTGGAGGATGGAGAGTCATTACACGTCAATTTCTGAGTCAGAGAAGACACCTCCAGATACTGTAGTACTGCCACTCAAGCAAAGGATTTTCCATTCGTGCCCTGGGATGGGTTTTAAAAAAAAATGTATTGTTTTGTTTCGTTTTTGTTTTTCATAAAATATTGAGAGTACTATCCACTCTCATCTAAACATTTGAGACTATGTTATGCGCAGTTCGAACAGATGTAATCGGAGACAGTCGGTACGACAGATTTCCTCACTCCGAAATTCAACTCACGTTACGGCTTTTGTGTGCAACGGCGAAAAACCAGACTGCATTACACCACAGACACCGTTGTGTGGCAGCTTTTTCCAATTTACGAAATTGGACATACGTGTCACTTCCATAGATTTGAATTACAATATCCTGGATGGATCCCTGTCATGGCTGCCGCTCTTTACTCTGTACAAAAACTTTGCTGCGCTGACGCTAACCATGGACGTGCACATTTAGGGCAACCC
>NW_004798249.1:114207-115524 GCF_000002075.1 Aplysia californica | reverse complement strand
GAGGGGGGGGGTAGACAGAGAGAGACAGGCAGACAGAGAGAGTCATAGAGAGAGAGAAATGGAGAGAGAGAGAGAGAGGCAAACAAAGAGCGAGTGATAGAGAGAGAGATACAGAGAGATATAGAGACAGACATAGAGGTAGATAGAGAGAAACACCGAGAAAGAGAGAGATAGTAGGAGAGAAAGAGAGAGAGAAAGAAAAAGAGAGAGAACCAAAGAAAGGGAACAAAAGAAAGAGAAATGGAAAGAAGAAGAAAAGAAGTGGTGACGTGTAAGCGTTCTTATACATCCTGTTGGTCGCTATAACACAAGGATAATATTTATTTAGGTATACATTGTATCATATGCTCGTCAACGTGTCCTACTGGAGTTGAATATTGAAAGCTTAAAATGGCATACATCCCCAGTGATTGACCCGAGCAAACAAATAAAAACTCCAAAATACATGTTTTGTTCAGTTTAATAATAATAGTAATAGATAGCATTTGTATAGCGCAAATCCCCGCTCAACAGCAAGGTCTATGCGCTTCACAATCTATACTCTTATCCCAGCAGACCTGAGAGTATTCTGAAACAAACTCAACTTCGTGGGAAGCATACAGTTTCCAACCAATGACGTATGTTAACATTGTTCAGTTGGTTTCGGAAAGGAATACTATTCTCAAGAACCGTGCATAAATTTATAGACCTAGATCTCCTCGGTTATTCAGAGTTAACCTTCAATATTTTACACTAGAGAGGCGGAGACATACTCAAACTATCATACAAAAATTGAGCGATATCATGAAAATTTCATTTTCAAAAAAATGCTATGCCACATTAAATTTCTTCATGTAAAGAAAATAATTAAAAGTTCCGAATAGGTTTTCGTTACTCTCCATGCTCTTTTACTTGCTTTGTCTTCAACTACGGGGCCTGGTGCGCTATCGTACCTTATAGCTATAGCACAGGGCAACCACTGGTCCTGCAGTGAATGGAAGTGAGTGGAAATAAAGAGTAACTACACGACGTGAAACATTCACACTCACTAAATGGACAGTGTTTAAATATGCATGACCATCGTTCGCCAACTACAGGGATGTGAAACTGAACGTGTTTAACATCTCTCGCACTCGCGAAGTGAAAGAATGATCGCAGGCAAACGCCAAGAGAGCATTAGAGAGAGAGAGAGAGAGAGAGAGAGAGAGAGAGAGAGAGAGAGAGAGAGGGGGGGGGTAATAGATCAACAGTGAGAGATGGATAGGGAGGGGGAATAGATCAATACAGAGAGAGAGAGAGAGAGAAAGAGAGAGAGGGAGAGGGAGAGAGGGAGAGAGA
>NW_004798249.1:102722-111879 GCF_000002075.1 Aplysia californica | reverse complement strand
TTCTTCTTCTTCTTCTTCTTCTTCTTCTTCTTCTTCTTCTTCTTCTTCTTCTTGTGCAAAATCTGAAACGGATAGGCGATCATGTCTCACCCCTACTTTCTCCACCCGGAAGCTTGAAAATACAAGGATATGGTGGTGTTTTCCTATCACCCATCTTTTCCCGTTCTCTGAGTAATTGAATTTTGGTCGACTTCTGTTTCTTTTACCATCTATTTTTCCAGTGGGGGCTCTTGCTAAGTGGAAAAACAAAGAAAGCTGTGGAGAAAAAGGGGAAACCCCGCTCTCACTGTTGTTCTTTTACTTATTTTCGTGTAAAAAATGTATTGAAAGCCTTGAAGTAATGATTGATAGCTTGTGAGACACACAATTTTCGGCTCCCACGATATCTTGAAAGCTTCGGAATGAAGTTACAGTGTGAACAAAAGCGACTTGTTCCTTTATTGTCAGATGCTTATCTATTATTTACGCCAACATGGACACAATATAAAGCATTTGGAAGGGGGATTCTTCGAACTAACCTGTTAAGACAAGCCATCTAAATGGCCTAAAATGTATTGGAAAAGAACAAAAACGTTTGCAACTGAGCGGCTCTTACTCTCCCCTCATTTTTTGAGAACGCCCATTAACCCCCCCCCTTCCCAAGAAAATAAAAGAAACCAAACCAACAAAAACAACCGTAGAGAGCAAAAACGAACAAACTAACAACAATATTCATATTTATTTTTAGAAGGTTGTTTGACAGAACTCGCCAATTCATCGAAACTAATGTCTTTTTATCCCTGAAGCAAACAGAATCATCCGATTCCTTATATAACATATAGCATGGCAACAACGTTTTCTGTCTTCATTGTTAATTAATGTGTTTGAATTTCATACTGATCTACAGTATTCATAGTTGTAACAATAGACTGCATTTATATAGCGCCCTATGCCGCACGAGTATAAGCTCTGGGCATTTTACATCGATCAGATGATCACTAAACGTTATAGTAATATTGTATTTACTTAATTAAGGTAACATATTTCAGAGTAGTTACATGTAGAATAACTGTTTGAATGATAATGCGCCATCAGATTTATCAAATCTGTTGAAACTGTACATTGCAACTCATCAGCTGGAAAAAATGAACTTTCTTTTGCCCTCTAACAATGGGTGAAAGGTCATTTGATTATCAAGGCCACAGCATCTGCCTGCTCAGTAGTTTAAGAGAGATTAAATCTCTTAATTAATTCAAATTTTTAGCATAAGTCACTTCTGTTTTTATATGACAGAGATAAATATTTAGAGAGATTTTCTTTGGATCAGAACACAAGGTATAATATGTTACTGTGACTGTACTGTAAAGCGCACAGAGCCTGTACATACTTTAAACGGGGTTGAGAGCTATATAAATGCCGTACCGTATAATAATACATGTACTATTATTGTTACTATTGTTATTATTCTTACTATTATTATTATTATTATTATTATTATTATTATTATTATTATTATTAGGCCTATTAGAAAAACCAGTTCAACAGCATGAAGAAGAACGTTATCAACCGTACATTAATTACATACAAACAAGGACAGCAGTAAAAACAAAAAATATCAGCACTTACTAACCACAGAAAATGAAACAAATGACTCTAAAACAAATTAATGAGTTTAAAAAAAATTCAAACTACCAATATTATTGGTCCAAGAGCCAGATTTGAAGTGAGAATAAGAGAAATAAAAACGTGTTGATAGAGGCAATCCTGACGTTACTAAGAATACTAAGAAGAATACTAAGAAACAAGGGAATACTTCTTAACCCATAAATGCATGACCTCTCAAACTTGATATTATTTGGACACGATATACCTTTGGACACCAAATGAGAGGATTCAGGCTGCTTTGTGTGAATTAAAAAAATATCGTAACTTTTGATGCCGTCGAAAAGGGAGCGTGTTTTTGGGGGGCTGTGCCAAAAGCAGTAACACGCTTTCAACAAGGTAAAATTAAAACATTAACGAAAAGTAAGTTGGAAAAAATGCAGTTTATTGTACTAACATTGAAGGAAAAACTGCTCGAACCATTAATGGAAAACTATGCAGGAATGATCTGTTAAATGAGCAATAACTGTGTTTGGTTCACTATCGTTAATTGTGTAGTTATGTCCCCTCTTTTGAATTGATTAATTTCGACTTTTCAGGACGAGCAACAAAAGTTTAGGTTCAGTAGTGTAATAAACGTCCAGCGTCTAAAACTCTCTGCTCCAACTCGGTCGGTTGCTGATTTCTGAGCACGGTTGTTGTGCTGAACTATCTATGTTGATCTCAAACTATAATGAGGCATCACATGAGCCACGATCACTTTTTAATAACAAAGATTAGATCTGTACACCAGTGGCTTTTTAAGACACCGTTCTGCAAGGACATCCACATTAATCCTAAAACTGGTCTGATAATTCATTCAAATTATTTGATAAGTTTTGTTGTTTGTTTGTTTATTTGTTTGGACTTTGTTTCGGTTGTTTGTTGTTGTTGTTTTGGGTTTTTTTTGGGGGGTGGGGGGTATTTGTTTTGTTGGGGAGTCTTTTCGAGGGGGGAGGGGTGGTTGTTTTTCGTTTAGATAAGTTTTTACGGCGCTCGCAACTGCATAGGGACATAATATGAGGGCGCAGAGCACATTAACCATTAATTTCTCCTTGGTAAGAATTTTGAACTTTGCCCGGGTTGTGGCCGAAGCCTACTCTTATCGATTTTAGGACCACAAAAGGATCTTTAATGTGCACAGTTTGCACACGGGACCTCCAAGATTTGTCGCCCTTATCCGAGAAGGCTAGGTGTTAGATCTTATGTACCATACGATTAGGGGTGTGACTGAAATACAACAGTAAGAAGAATGCAACTACTAGCAGTAGAAAGGCTGCAGAAAGAGTCAGGAGCTGAGAGGAGGGGGCAAATGGGAGGGGAGGGGGGAGGCGAAAATAGACGATAGAACATGGTTAGAGAGCAGGAAAGGAGGTTAAATGAGAAAACTTTAGAAAAGAAAATTCCCCGTCGCTGTCGAAACCAGGGCCTATTGAATAAGAGGTGAACACCGTAACCTCTAGATCATGAAAGCCCCCCCCCCCCCCCTTGATAAGTATCTAGATATTAAATTAAAAGAGTGTTTTGCTGAATTATAGGTAGTATGTGGGGTCGGTAGTCTAGTGGTTGGGCTTCCGGACTCGCAATCGTGAGGCCGCGGGTTCGGGGGATCGAGCTTTGGGCCCGTAGTTGTGTCCTTGAGAAAGATACTAAACACGAATTTTCCTTATTTCACTCAGGTGGAAATGGGTACCCAACTATAGACAGTGAAAGATATTGTCAGTATGTTGGTGTCTTGGCGCCTATAGAATGGCAGCTTGCATTGTATACTTCACAAGAAGTAGAGATTGTTTCAGAATGCTAACAGTAATAAATTAATACAAATTGTAAAGCGTATAGAGCGTTCTGTTGAGGCAGAATTTGCGCCTATACAAAAATATGCTGTCTATTACTCTGCGTCTGAATTTCATCAAGCATGCGATGTAATTCCATCACCAATTTACTTTGCTGTTTGTTTGAATTTAGAGAAGCACATAAGTCAGTAACGATCACTAGTTCGGGGAAATATGCATGATGGACCGATAGAAAAGATAGATAGAATATCAAGAAGTTCAACCTACCAGAGGCACACTCCACCCACCCGCCTTAATAAACAGTGTGATTCAGAAATCATACCTGGTGTAGCGGAAACGTTCCTCGAGTGGTGCTCGGAAGACATCAGTTCTATTCCAATACCATGATATTTTGTTTGCCTTATTTTTATTTTTGTGTTGGAATAAAAAAAAAAATATACCCGTCAGTCTGCAGGGATGCTGCATCCCACTTGTCTGAGTTAGTTCTGACAGGAAGGGTCGGAGCAGCCTGCTCCCTAAATAATCTTAGTTCTGGTGATGGGGGCGTAAAACATAATACACTTCACAAAATTTTATTGTGTGTCTTCTATCCATCGACCAACCTACCAACCCCCCCCAGTCTCCATTAACAGTGTTTTATCTCAACAGGCTATAAGACCATGAAAAGAATGAGATCGAAAGCCTTTTAATCTGAATCACATACAGTACTTCTAATTTGACATTTATGAACATCTAGTACGATGGAGTGGCAAACGACCTTCAACCATTTCCTGTTCACATTCTTTGTCAAAAATGGACAACCATACAACCTGCTGGTATTCACTTTTTTCGTACTATGGTAGTAAGATTAAAATTTAATTACTGGCCCCATCTTTGACTCGCTTTCTTCGCTAGAAATGGAAAAAAAGATTGCAACTTAATGGTTGTGACCTGTTGTTATCAATGAGTCAAACGCTCCGTTAAAGAAATAGAGTGGGAGGAATATCACTTGCGTGAGCAGCCCTGACATTCTAAGAACACCCGAGGAGACTTTTTAATCCTTACTAATCCTGACGCAAGACACTATCCTAGAATTACAAAGTTCTATCCGCTCCAGCACCTACGTAGTTGTGAGAAATTTGACGTCAAAGACTTTAAGTTTCACAAAAATGAAAAGATTTTTTTTCACATGAAATAAATAGAGGGTAGTTGTTGTGAGTGATGTTTGTTTGTTTGTTTGTTTGTTTGTTTGTTTGTTTGTTTTAATTTTGTTTTTTTCTAAAGGGGGGAGGGGGAGGTAAGATAGGTTACTTCTAAGAAGACGCAGACTATAAAATTATCTACAGATTCCTGAATGTCAATTTTCTCAAAGTCAAACTGAACCTGATCAAACGACACAACCCAAGCATCCACAAAACGTCAACAAACTCACTCATAAAAGAAGGCTCAAAATATATCAATAAACAACATTTCCACCAAACTAAATACAAACTTAGATCTGCATTGCTTAAACATTAAAGCCTATTGGGTAAATTCGATGGTTTGATAAGTGCTGGTATTAATTGTATCTGGTTGCCTATCCGTTGTGAAAGTGAAAAGAAAAAGCCAAAATGGCCTCCATGGAGTGCGGCTATGTTAGGTTTTCTATAGCCTAAGCCACCAAAAAATAATTCTGGTGATAAAAGGTCCATAATTTGTTAATCATAAAAAATTTCGCCCAAGTGGAGTCTATAAAGTATTTTTTTAACCTTTTTTTTTTTTACAACTTAACAGTTTAAGGAAGCTTAATTGATTACGGTAAATAAAGTTCAGTCTCGTATATATGTTACAGTCAAACACGGAAACTAGTCATTCTCAGGAAATGCCTGAAAATTCAGTCATTCCCATGTAATTCCTGCTTTGATCGGGCATTTCCAGGAATGCCTAAAAATTTTAGACACTCTTGGAGAATGACTGAAAATGAAAGCCTCAGATTTCCAGCTTTGCCTGGTTGTTATTTTGACCACTAGACAAACCATTTGACTATCACTCAGTGATATTTGCATTGTCACAGTTATGGTTTGAGTGCGGTGTTGCTTTAACTGTGTTGAGCGAAAGTGAGGAGTAGCGAACGTTACAAACTTGTAACCTGTCATTAGATATTCACGTTATAGTTAAGCTTGAATATGGCTGAAAATCAATGTGAAAAAACTTTTACAAGAAGGCTTTTTGAAAAGTATGAAATTACCTATTACCCAAGACAAAATGTCAGGAAATTATACATCAGTTGCAGGCGACTTTGGGTGTAGCCAGAAAAACTGCTCGACAGTACAAGCTTCAAGCCAGGTCAGTTTTAGCTATTGTGTTTAACTGTCTGCGTGTCTGTCTGTGTGTCTGTCTGTGTGTCTGTCTGTGTGTCTGTGTGTCTGTCTGTCTGTGTGTGTGTCTGTCTGTCTGTCTGTCTGTCTGTCTCTCATTCAATGCCGCCGTCAAACGATCGCCTTATCAAGCGCTGCTGGGTACTGAACCAAGGGTGGGCCTCAACATCTATACCAACGGAAATGCTGGACCAGTTTCAGTCAGGGGATGTTTTACGAGCCTTTGCCCAGCAAACAGCTCTAGCAGCTCGTTCTCATGTCGACGAAATCACCAACGTTGCTGCTCATCTTGTCGAAGAAATCACCGACGTTGTCCAAGTCACACAATTTGCTGCTGCTAACGGGCAAGCCACAAACCTGAATTATCCTCATGTCGACCAAGTTGATGGCATTCGCACTGTTGAAAACGTGGCACTTCTTTATACCAGACAGGCTCAAATACACTTTCATGGAGAGCAGGGTAGGACATTCCAGATGGAACAAGCAGAACGGATGGTAAAAAGAAGTAGAATAGAACTCGCCCCAGGCCAGAAAGGTGACAATGTTGCTATTCCCATTCCTCTTGTTGATCGGGACCGTGGCGACCCACGAAACATTCTGACTGTTGTTTTGGACAAAAATGACAGCAATAACTACACACTGGCTACCAAACATGGAATCTTAAAAGGGGCAAACAGCAGGAACGAATTTGAACTTTGCCCTGAAAAATTACTTCTGATAAGTGATGTTAACTGCACCACACAAGTCAGTTTAAGAGAAGCGGTTGTATTTGGCTCTCATTGTGGCGGTTAAGGTTACATTAAATGTAACTGTTCAGGGTCAAAGAAATGTCAAACAAACAGATGCAAATACTTCAAAGCAAAGCTCAAATGTAATAGTCGTTGCCACCAAAGTCTCAACTGCAAAAGCAAATGAGCTCATGTAAATGAACATTCAATATTTAATTATCACTTTTTATTATTACATTTGTTTTCATTAAACGGGATGAATAAATTACCGCATGCATGCCCTGTCATTTACTTTACATCTGTCATTCCGCCATTTTGTTTTTTTCCAATGGTAGTCATTCCGATGAAATGCCTGACGGCCTATTTCACTCATTCTCTGAAAATGACTAGTATTTTTAGGTATTCCTGGAACTGCCTGATCAAAACAGGAATTATTTGGGAATGACTGATTTTTCAGACATTTCCTGAGAATGACTAGTTTCCGGGTTTGACTGTAACATATATACTTGTTGACCTCGTGCACTGCATACCGGGCAGCAAGGGGGGGGGGGTGGTATATCGGCACCGCAGCTAGGTTAGTTTCATAGAATGGAAAACAGACGAACTGCAATAGTCCTGGTACACTAAGTGAAGACGTGATTGTGGGCCGGACGGGAAGGGGTTAACCTTTTCTTTTGGTAAAGTAATTTCAGTATTCGGTGTAGAATCGCAACACTGCCGACGTCATAGAAGACAATGGGTGAAGCCATTTGAACACTAAAAGATCTTGCTCTTTGACTTGTACCCAGACGTCAATGCACTTAAAAGCTGAAATTTACATTCAGTTAAAAAATTTAAAGACCGTACACATCCCCATAAAAATGTTGGCCTACTTTACAAGGTTTTGAAAACTTTGCCACCCAAATTCGACGCTTCTAGAGTTGCATGGGTATTCAAAGTTAGATTCCAAAGGCGAGCCGACTTACAACCAGGTATATTCCAGTTTCCTATTCGCTGGTTTGAAGCATAGCATCTTAAGCATGAATAAACTCGTTTGGTTCCAACGCAGACCGAGTAAAATTATGACCTAGAAAACGTCGCATTCTAGCTTTATAGCATCATTTGTGAGAATTTTAAATTTTTTGTATTTCCGAAATTTGAAATCGACGGAACATCGATACAGTCGATGGCCTTTTCTGTCTGTGAAACAGAATCCTTAAATAAACTGAATGAACTCCTACTTTTTCTCCGGGGGGGGTGAATGTTTGTACAAGAATATAGGAACAATTTATATTTTAGTCGTGACATAATTGACCACCAAACGTCTGCGAATAAAATTTTTCGGGAATAATCTTCTACCCAGTGATATTGGTCTCTGTAAATATTCTTCCCTACTTACCCATCCCCTCAACAAATAACGCCCCCCCCCCCAAAAAAAAAAAAAAAAAAAAAACCAAAAAAAAAACCCAAACCCCAAAAGAAACCCAACTCACAAAACCAACGAGAAACACACAAACAAACAGCCAAATAAACTAATAAAACCACACAGAATAAACAGAGGGGAACCGAAGTATTTATTGAGCATCAAACATAAAGTCAAAAAGTATATCTAGTCTTACTTAATCTTTACTAAGAAGTTCTGTACTAAGTTGAATCCCGTTAATAAAATTTCTTGTCTTGGTGAAGCGACATTGACCAATCAGTCATGGCCATTCAGGATATACCGACTTTGGGAACGGCTAGTTCGTAGAGAAAATCGTTAAATGTTTAGGTGAAAAGTAATGAATATTGGATATAATCGAAAGCGGGACTAGATTAGCTGTTGCATACTATGTAGCGATCACTGCTGCAGCTCTCGAAAAAACTTTTGAACGAAACGAAATACTACATTGTTTTATTGCAGATTTTCCAAAAGGCGTCAAAGGAAGAGCGCGGTTAACTCCTCAACACAGACTGATGAATGTTTAATGATTGATTTTATTACACTTTCAAGGGCCAAGCAAGACTATTCTCAAGCCCATTGCCATGTAGACATAAAACCAATGGCAGACTTACAACTGATGCTGCAGACGTTTGTATCAGTCATTCTGAGAGCAGTCACTTGCGTAGCAGATCTCAGGAGACAGCTTCTGATTCCGAGATTACAAATAAATATGCACTGGTAAACATTTTATGGAGATTATTTAAGCTGAAGGTAAACGTTCTTTGATTTTGCGTGTGTTTTGCTTGGGTTTTTGTTGTTGTTGTTGTTTTTATTGTTTCTTATTATGTTGCTTTTTTATTGTTGTTTTGACGGTCGTTTTTTTTTACTTCACCTTATGTAGTCATTGACACTTTTTCCCCCAAATTTTCGGATACACACTAAATAGATTCCTTTTGGGTATAGTTTTATACTATACTATATACTATATGGCTGTGGCATTATTTTTATAGTCAGAAATCATTAGAGATTCATTCAGGTTTTTAATCATACACGTACATTGCAGAAAAGTGACCTGGTTTATTGCAGACATAAATAAAGTATAAAATGAAATAAGAACGATGAATAAATATATTGTAAAATTTGAATAGTGCACAGAATAAAAAATCCTGCTTCTTAAAAGCACAACGTAGTACATTTGTAAATCAGGTATGCATTCCTCTGACTTTGTTTTATTCAATGGGCATTAAACAACTTTAATGGTGTATGTGACCTATATAT
>NW_004798249.1:100269-102370 GCF_000002075.1 Aplysia californica | reverse complement strand
CGTGGGTGTGTGTGTATATATATATATGTGTGTGTGTGTGTGTGTGTGTGTGTGTGTGTGTGACCGCGCGTGTTTGTGCGTCACGACGCAGTGGAATCAGGCGCTGGTCTATATTGGGGCACATTGAGATATTGAAGTCATTCGAAAGCTTGTTCATTTGTCGTGATTTTAATGAAAATAAAATGCCCATACATCTTGAATAAAAGTCGAGGGATTTACGATCTGAAAATTTACGTGTACTTTTTTTTTTGCTGTTGATCAAAGTTTTTTCCCTTAAAATCCACAAAAAATGTTTTAATGGACACAGTAAACGGTGTTGAGCCAACCTCCCCCACCCCGAAAAAAATGGTAAAATTGTCCTCCAAATGGGAAACATTGTTGGTTTCTTCGATTTCATTATTTTGACGAGCGCCTAAATTCACCATGATGTCTCACACACATACATAAAGGCGACTATAACACACTGCGACCACCACCATCAACAGCAGTAACAATAACAGCAACACCAGCAGTACCACCAGCATCATTAGTAGCATCAACAACAGCAACACCACGACCGCCTTCAGCAGTAACAACAACAGCAGTGTCTCCACGACCATAAACGGCAGCAGCAACAACAACAGCACCACCACCACCATTAGCAGCAACAACAACAACAACAGCACCACCTCCACCATTAGCAGCAACAGCAACCACAACAGCAGCAGCACCGCCGCCACAGAATCATGTCGCCTTTCCCGCTGGCTTTTCTCATGATGGTGCTTTGTGCGAGCGATGTCGCTGACGCCACGTCCAACCCTACTGAATACCAGGGCCTCGCCGACTGTGAACATGGCTATTCCTTACGGTAAGTTGATACTCTTTCTTGTTCCTATTATGTCATAATTTGTTACTTGATTTTTTCCTTCCCCCCCCTAAGAATTTATCAGCATACAAGGACCAAATACAGGTGTGCGAGTGTTTGTGTGTGTGTGTGTGTGTGTGTATGTGTGTATGTGTGTATATATGTGTGTGTGTGTGTGTTTGTGTGTGTGTCTTTGTGTGAGGAGTTTTACGGCGGTCCCAACTGCATAAAGTCATATGAGCGCCAAGGGGTGGATGTCAACAGAGAAGTCCAAACGGGGAATCAGGCTTACTCTTCTCGCCTCTCTAGCCTCAACAGCACAAAGTCTGCTTCGACTATCAGAGCACCGCGGAAATGGCAGTTCACAAGAGAGTGACAAACATACAAAAGGAGTAGAGGAAAATGACGATGGCAAAGATGAGGGGAAAAAAGCAACAGTTCGGCCTATGTTGTTTCGGCACAGTATGAGCATGACATTGATACCTTTATTAATCAGCACATTTACAATTCTACTGTGCATGAGAACATGTCAATATCTCCTTTGGGAATGGCCAAAACTCAACTTCAGTCAGTAGCATTGCCCTGTGTGTGTGTGGGGTGGGGGGATCCCTTATTTTCCTTGTTCACAACCCATCGACAGAGCTATTGGCCAACTATTTGATTTGTTGTCCTGAAGTACTTAGCTCATTGCTGTTGCTCACAAAAGACGTAGGTTCGATTCCCGTCTGAGGAAGCTTGATCTGACGATTCGCTATCCTAGAATTACGAAGTTCTATCTGCTCAGTCAGTACCTAGATCTAGTTTTGAGAAATTTGACGTAAAAATGTTGAATTTCACAACACGTCAAACTTTTCCGAAAGAAATTCTATTAATCTATGAATCTTTTGATAACGACTCGAATAAACTTACAATTTTGATAGAGCAGATAATTTGATTTTTGACCTCATGGTCTTAGTAACTCAAAGCAGCCAAATATGTCAGGTAGAACTCGGTAATTCTAATGTAACTCTTTATTCTGATGGAGTACTGAATCTTCCTCATCCTGGTTAGTGGTTAGGTCCTGTCAAGCAGAGTCGAAGGATCTCATCTCTTAAATGACCAAAATTGTACCGGTGGTGATCCAAAATTAGACAGTCAGTGAAAATTCTGTATTTTTAAGGCAGAACACTTAAACTACTGCGCAGTGTAAAGAATGAGGAAGAAGGGAAAGGAGGAGGAAAAAAACTTTACATCCGTTGAGACAAAATTAAGTTTCAG
>NW_004798249.1:87619-96953 GCF_000002075.1 Aplysia californica | reverse complement strand
AAGAGGTAATACTAAAAATGGGCTTGTTGAATTTTGATATATGGAATAGATTTTTGTTGGTGGTGTCTGGAGTGTGGATTTTCACGGATTTTTCGCAAACTTTAATGCTACCTCAGAAAACAATTCATTAAAAATTTTCTAATTCGTTTAGGAAAAAAACAACAGAAAAAGTTTTAGATCTAATGTTTGTAAACACGCATGCAAAAAAACCAATCAATTTACATGAGCGATAAGTGCGGTATTCATTACGTAAGACATGTATATAAAATCCAATATGGCGGCGTATCCATGGACACGAAACATTTTTCTCAAATTTGACTGCGGATTTTAAGACTCCTTACTATGCTTGTTCTATGTGTGAAATTTGGTAAAATTCGGTCCAGTAATAAGCAAGATAGCCTCCAGGTGTAGCTCACCCCCCTCCCCCCTTAACACGTGAAATATAAGCAAAGTTTGCCTTAATTACTCCGCGCACTATTATTCGCCTTCTAGCCCTCGGTAAGCGAAGTATACATTTGAATCATAATATTCCTACACCGTGCAAAGTTATGCAAGTCGCTCTTTACCCTCATTAAAACTACGTTGCCAAGCGCGTTCGCCATGGGAACCATAATGAAGGGTCAAACACTATTTTCCCAGTCTTGTTGTATTCGAGAGTAGGTCCAACCTTTCTACGTTGCCCTTAATTTTGTCCAAACTGAGTCAAACGACAGGCACCATAATGAACCGGGATTACGTCAGAGTGTGAAGCTGTTACGTTCAGTAACATTTTTTCCTCAAATGAGATCATCATCTGTTCAAATGTGTCATCTTATGCGGTTCTTTTCGGGTCCAGCTAAAATGCCATCTTTCGAGACAATTACCGTACTGACGTTTAGGAATTGTTTTTTTTTTTTAATTTCCAGACATTGTAGCAGCACACAATAAAAACACAGTTGGTGGACAGTGGACACAAATTTCGTAACTAGATTCTCAAAACGGCACAGCTAACCACGGAAACCACTTACATCAGCTTGAATAAATGATATTCGAATTATTTCCTATCTTTGAAATTTCATAGCCAGTTTATCAAAAAATGTAATAAAACTTTAGCTTATTTGACTATTGTTTTTCGAATTTTAGGTTGCATTATTGCTATCACTACATATAATATTAACAATCAACACTGTAGAAATGAAAGGAGTCTAAACTTTAAACAATTATTTGGCATAGAAAAATATGATATTAGACCTTCCCCTATCTCGTAGACTGGATGTCCGTCGGGGCGTTTTTGAAGATTTGGCCACCAGTTTCCCCCCACTCCTTCCGGTCTTCAGCTTTTTGGAGCATGTCTTTGAATTCCAGGCCTGTCCATTCCTTGATGTTGTCCTCCCAACTCTTCTTCGGTCTGCCTCTGCTCCTTTTCTCCTTTACGCTGCCTTGCAGGATCATCTTGGCAAGGCCGGATGAACGTGTGATGTGTCCATACCAATGCAGTCTGCGTTTCCTAACCAAAGTGAGAAGGTCAGCATATGGTCCAATTTCATTTTTGATCCGTTGTTTGACTTCATCATTTGTGATGTGATCTTTGTATGGGATACCAATTATTTTTCGGAAGCATCTCATCTCCACAGCGTTGATCCTTTTTTCAAGGTCTGCATTCAAGGTCCAGGATTCACAAGCATACAACAATACCGACATAACCATTGAACACATCAGTCTCATATTTAATCTGGTGGTGATATTTCTGTCGTTCTGAATGGTTTTTAACTTGGCCATTGCTGCTGAAGTTTGCGCTATTCTGGAGATTATTTCTGGTATTGTTCCTTCGTCTGTCACTATTGCACGCATGTATTTGAAACTGCGTAAGGTTTCAAGCCTTTGGTTGTTGACCTGGATGTCCACTGTGATGTTCTTGGTGCTGTTGGACATCCGTTTGATCTTCTCAGCGCTGATGACCTTGCTGTAGGCTGTGGAGGTCCTTTCAAGACGGTCTATTAATCTGACTAATTCTTGCTCTTGTCCCGCAAGGCCGTCTATGTCGTCTGAAAACGTAAGTTAGTAATTGTTCTGCCCCCAATACTGACTGTACCTTCGTGATCTTCAAGTGAATCTGTCATTGTTCTCTCCAAGAAAAAGTTGAAAAGAGTTGGTGAGAGCAGATAACCCTGGCGTACTCCCACTGTTGTTGGAACCATTCGCCAATGTTATTGTTGAAAAAGACTGTGCTCGTTGCTTTGTTGTACAGCTTTTCTATGACTTAGATCTGGTTGGCGTTGATGTAGTAAAAGTTCATGTTTGCCCACAAAGCTTCTTGCCATACTCTGTCAAAAGCCTTTTTGAAGTCCATAAATACGCGGTGAAGCTCCTGTCGGTGTTGGAGGTACTTTTCCACGATGATTCTCAGGTTGGATATTTGTTTAATTGTAGTACGCCCAGTCCTGAAGTCTGTCTGTTCTTCTGCTATGATTTTCTCTGCGTGTGGCTTCAGTCTGTTGAGAATGACTAAAAGGATCCTTTCTTGGGAAGGTATATGATCAAATATTGAGTCCATGGTTTTAGCCTTTCGCCTGTCTGCCAGATCTTGTTACAGATCATCCATAGCATGTCTATCATCGAGCCTCGACCTGCTTTAACTAGTTCTGCTGTGATTTAGGATATTCCAGCTGATTTCCCTTCCCTCGGTGATGAGACTACTGCCACTATCTCTTCTCTTAATTAAGATACTGTTTTTGCCATTGTCTTGTGTTTGGGAGACATTGAGTACTCTTGGATCTCCTGTGGGTTTGTGGGTGTACAGGTCAGAGCAATATTCTCTACACCGGTTCCGAATTTCTTGTTCCCCCTTTAAACATATCCCTTCTTTACTTTGTATTGATGTGGTCCGCACTTGTTTGGTACTTGTGAGATCTTTGATGATTTGGTAAGCCTTTTTACCATTGTTTTGATTCAGGCTGTCTTCTATTTCTTCACACTGTTCTTCAATCCACTTATCCCTAGCTTCTCTCATTCTCTTTTTCACTTGTAGATTCGACTCTCTGTATTCTTTTGCACCTTCTGGTTCCTTTTCTTGTTCTTCAGAGTTCTTCGTTTGTCACATAGGTCAAGGATAGACATTATACATATATAACACTCTTGGTTAATTACTTTTCTGGAAATGATAAAATCTCTTCCCTTGTTCAATAGAGCCTGCTATTCTTACCTCCCGTGAGTACCTGAAATTGAAATTGTAAATTCTGTAAAAACCTGACCTGATTGACAAAAACTAACTACATAATATTTGAAATCACACCTCAATGTCGATATGACTTGAAAACTTTGGTCACTAAAAATTCTTTTTTTCTCACTGTTGACCAACGTAATGCAATGCACAAGTTTACGCTAGCAAACGACCCCTAGCTTAGGTTTCTTTGAGTAACGAAGTTTAAAACCAAAGTCAAAGGCATCTCTTTTCTTGCGACAATATGCCATATGAATGAAGTTTCTTATTCTTTCAACTTTTGAATCGTGCGTTTTCTGCTTACTTTGTTTATTTTTATGTTATTATTGTTTTGTTTGTGATTTATTTCGCGGAGGAGGTAATGCGGAAAGTATACTAATAAAAAATATTCTCCACTACAAGTAAATGATCTTTGCAAATATACAATTGGTGTGCCTTAAAATAGAATCAAAATCCAGACTTAATCGGCGTGAAAATGCTGTTTTCATTTAAGATTTTAGTGGGTCTACTTGGCCAATAGACTAGTCATTTGAACTTTGTTGGTTCGAATCTATAAAGCCACCTGATATCAGTATGGTATAAAAATAAATGTATTACATTCGTTATGGAGGTAGATCATGATTTATCCTATTAGTCAAATAGCCAACTGTAATCCACTCGTTGAAACTTGTAATTAACAGTTTCACTTGTAGGGTAAATCATGATTCAACACCATAACTCATGCAATCATTTCTTTATCTTGCTTTTATCATAATTTGTTCTCAGTGTTTCCGTGACAAGATTTCGTCATCAACCAGTGTTCGGGTACTCATACAATCCCTCAATGGAACAGGCCCCATGCAGCTGATGAGGGTAAACTATGCAGAATATGGTGAGAAATTCTTTAGATTCAAGCTAGAAGTTAAACATTGTTTGTGTGTTTTTGCAGTTGTTGTTTTTGTTGTTGTTGTTTTTGTTGTTGTTTTTGTTGTTGTTGCTGTTGTTGTTGTTGTTGTTGTTGTTGCTGTCGTCGTCGTCATTGTTGTTGTTGCTGTTGTTGTTGCTGCTGTTGTTGTTGTTGTTGTAATTGTTTTTGGGCGGGGCGGGGACGGGGGGGGGGGGTGTTTGTTTCTTTGGTGTTTTTTTTTTGGGGGGGGGGGTGGGGTGTGATTTATTTTTATTTTTTTTTAAAGGGGGGAGGGGGGGTTGCTTGGAATCTCATATACCTCCCATCTCCCTTACAATCGTCGAAGGTACATAAAAGTTCACAGTATTTCCCTTGGCAGGTTTGTTCAGTTCAGACTATCACAGGACCATCACGGAACTTAAAGGGCGGGGAAAAGGGGGGGGGGGGGGTTACACCCTGAAAAAAGACCTTATTCAGGTCAACATTATGGATTTTAAGATGAAAGCATTTTTGGCTTCCTCAGCCTCGCATTAGAACCTCTGAAATGATTATTTTGTAACCATATATAGGCATATTAGTCACCAGCATATCCTCATAAAGTCTCTCTTTTCTTTTTTTCATCGTCTGTTCTCAGTAAATGCGTTTTGCAAATTTACTTTTTGAATAACTCCACCATTTTTCGTCCAATTTTCATGAAATTTTCAAGGACAAGAGAAGATATAACACTATAAAACTGTCCGTTGAATTTTTATATAAATGGAAAAGATTTTTATTAGTGGTGCCTGGAGTGATGGGAACTTTCACTGATTTTTTTTTTGGAACCTGAAATTCTACCTCAAGGGAAAAAAAACTTACATTATTTTTTTAAAAATTCGTTTAGGCAAAAAATTAACAGACAATTTTGAAGAACTACTCTGTGCTAATGTACATACAAAATAACAACATATATTTCCAATGAAGGTAATTGAGGTGTTAACTGTATGAGACATGACCGTTCTGCTTAAGTTTAAAAAGGGTGTTCCCAAGAATCTCCGCTGTTTCAGATGTTGACTCACATCAGATACGCCCGAAAGGCGTATTCAGGACATGATGTCTGATGTCTATGCGCCCTAGTTGACCCTACCTTGTTAAATACTATGTATATGTGTGTGTGTATGTGTATGTATGGTTTTGTGTTTGTGTGTGTGTGCGTGGTTGTGTGTGAGTGTGTGTATGTGTGTGTGTGTGTGTGTGTGTGTGTGTGTGTGTGTGTGTGTGTGTGTGTGTGTATGCCTCTGCTTTCATTTGTCATCATCATCATCTATTACTACTACTACTACTACTACTACTACTACTACTACTACTACTACTACTACTACTACTACTACTACTACTACTACTACTACTACTACTACTACTACTACTACTACTACCACTACTACAGCAAGTACAGCAACAAGTACACAACACCAAAAGTAACAACAGCAGCAACACAACAACAGCAACAACAATATACAGAGGCAATGATAATAATATAAATAAGCAGCGGGAAAAACAGAAAGAACACCACTGCTTACTAACTCCTATAAAAAACGAACAAACAAAAACCAATTTAAAAAAACAAAACAAAACAAAACAAAACAACCAAACCAGACTATAAAATTATTATAAGTGAGACATACCCCCCCCCCAACTGCCCTCATCTAACAGACGACAAGGGCGCCACCTTCCACATTCCACCAATCGTCGGGGACACACCAACAACTACGAACACGCCGCCCGTGAAAAGGCATCGCCTGGTGTCCACTTCAGGAGAGCTGCGACAGTTCCACTGGTCAAGCCTGGACTCCGCGCCAACAGTCTTTGACCCACTGCAGGTCCATGTGTCCGTGTTTCTGCAGGCCGGAACATTGTGTCCCCCCTACCTGGCTTACCTCATGAGACAAGACGGAACCAACTCAGGCGGCTCCCTATGTAAGAAATCTTTCCGAGAATGTAAGGTGCCTGCGTCGATCTAAAGCTCGCCCAACTTAGAAAAATCACTTTTTTTTTCAAAAAAAATTTCAGATAACATAATTTGAATGCCTGTACAGATTTAAGAAAAATCATTTTTAAAACCAGTAATCATGTATCAGTTTACCTAATATATTATCATAATAAGTAAAATGGTAAACAAAGCGAAAGATACGTAATACGGAATGTAAGCACGCAAGAAGATACATAGCCACGAAGAAGAAGAAGAAGAAGAAGAAGAAGAAAAAGAAGAAGAAGAAGAAGAAGAAGAAGAAGAAGAAGAAGAAGAAGAAGAAGAAGGACAAGGAGAAGAAGGACAAGGAGAAGAAGGACAAGGAGAAGAAGAAGAAGAGCGAGAAGTAGAAGATTCATAGCCTTTTAGTAAAAAAAAGTGTTGTGGAGAGGAATTTCATACTGGTAGAACAAAGTAGGTAAAAGATCCAATAATGACAAGGATGGTGTGAGAAGAGGCACTGACTTACTGGATAACGCTCGTACAGGATGTCTAAAAAAAGGACCCTCTTAAAAGGCAATAACTCGCTTATTAGTGCACTGATGTTAACGAAACTTTGAATGAATAATATTCAGCCAGGATGACATAAAGTTTTCAAATATGAAGAAAATCCAGGAATACCTCCGTGAAATATAATGCTTTAAAAAATTCAACGAATTTTGGGTAAAACGCCAAATTTCAGTTATTAGAAACGTTCAGCTATAGGGGCGTGATCGGCCCGTTCCGGTTTTAGAACAAGGACAGAAAAAAAATAGTCACATCAGATGGATATGTCACCGTGCTGAGAAAGTTTTGGAGAAGTTTTGGGGAAGAGAAGGTGTTATGCTATTGACGCCTGGTTTTATTAGGATGAGGCCTAACCCCAAATGTCTAGAGTGGCCATTGTGTGGTTGTAAGAAAGGTTTGAGGAACGCCTTATATGTAGGCCGAAGGTTTATAAATGAATGGTCACCACAATCCCCTTAATAAGAGCCCATTAAAGGTTTACCTTTTGGACTTTTTGACAGACAGTCTACGGAAACAAGCCACGAACAATCGTACAATTCAATCTCATTGTTGAGCAGGACGTCAAGAGAATCGACCCAAAAACCAGCAACATGGTTATATTCAAAATTTCCAGTGGCATATTGAAGCTTGCATGGAGAGAAATGGTCAATCCCGGGCGATTTGAAGTAGCCGCCTCCCCCCCCCCCCTGGTTTTTACCTGGCAATATAAACGTTTGCATAAATGAGTTCTTCAAAGCACAAGTATTGACTATTTGAAATAGATCCATATCTGAGGCAGCGTGGTGGAACCAGGCTCTCGTTAAAATAATCAAATTGAAGAAACTTGCATTTTTCCGCAGGTTCGTGAATTTTTATTAAATTTTTGTTTTTTGGCTCAACACCTTTCTTGCCCGTTAAAGAACTCATTTCTGTGTGCATTTTTCTGAAAAACGTTGATTAAAGACACAGAAAATGTAAATGTTGAGTTACCACGGACTCTTAAGCTAAGGAAATAACTGACCTTTAGCGGCCATTTTCTCACTAATTTTATTTCTGAAAACAGGTGACCCCCACCTCCTTCTTTAGTAAATATCTCAACTTGTATTCAAGATAAATGGACACTAAATTCATCCAAATAAAGACAAGTGAACAAGCTTTAAGATGATACCAATACCTCTACATGCCAAAAAATTGACGAGAGCCTGATTCTACCACGCTGCCTCACATATAGTTGATTTTTAAGAAGTTGCAAAGTTTTGCGTTTCACTCAATTTTGATTGAAAATTCTAAATCTTGATTTTTTTTTTCAAACATGGTGATTGATTTTTTCTATTTTAATAAATGTGATGTCTCCATGGTTGAATTCCATTTCTTTTAAGGTTCGTTGAAATTGATTTAAAGATGATTAAGTTATCGTCCTTTAAATGGGTGCTTTTTTTTTAAAGCCGGTATTTCTATCTTTTCCCTTCCACCACAGTTTACGTGACAGACTCACAGTTTTTCACCTATGCTGTCAAAGAAGAAAAGGACGGGATAAAAGCCTGGTACAGATCAGAGGGCGTACATGACTGGACCGGTGAGATTCTTTGTAACGTTGATGCAAATGACAATATCTAGTCAATATGTTTGTGTTTTAGCGCCTTAAAAAAACAGCTTGCCCTGTATGCTTCCCTTGAAATGGAGATTGTTTCAGAACATTGTCAGGCCTGTGGGGCAATAGTATAGATTTATAGTGCATAGATGTTGCTGTTGAAGGGGAATTTGCGCTATTCTATAAATGTATATTATGGAGTTTTAGCTTAACTAATAGATATAATCTTTAAATCCTGTCCATTTGCATTGCTTTTGATAACAAAAATGGCCATCTATCTTGAATACTAGTCAAGATATTAGCGATTAAAGGAGGTGGGGCTGCCTAATTTTAAAAGTAAAACTAGCGAGAAAATGACCTCCAAAGTTGCGATATTTCCATAGCTTGATAACCGTGGATACTGAAAATATACATCTTTCATGCCTTTCATCAACTTTTTTCAGCTTTAAAAAAATCAGAAAGTGGAAATGAAAGCAGACAACCGAACATTGCTAGAGAGCAGGAAAGAAGGCGAAAGGAGACAATTTTAGAGAAGAAAATTTTTCGGTCGCTACCCGGATTCGAACCCAGGACATTTTGAATGAGAGGCCAACACATTAACCTCTAGGCCACGAGAGCCCCTGTCTCCTCTTCTGGGCTTCTGACTCTTTCTGCAGCCTTTCTACTGCTACTCATTGGCTCTTTATTACTGCTGTCTTTCAGCCACACCAATGATCTTATGGTAGGAAAGATCTACACCTTGCCTTCTCGGACAAGGGCGAACATTCTCTGAGGTCCCGTGTGCAAGTTGCGCACATTAAAGATCCCTTGGTGGTCCAACATCGATAAGAAAATGCTTCATTTGCCCACTCGAGCAAAATTCAAAATTTCCTACCAAATGAAAATGTTAAATGTGCACCGCGCGCTCATATTACCTTATGCAGTTGCGAGCGCCGTAAAACACTTAACATGCCTCACTGTTACACACAGATCTCTTTGAGCGAGGGATAGTGGTGGGAAGTAGCAGTCAGTATTCTCTGATGCTCCAACGCTGGATAGAATGAATGGTTTAAGTAAGTAATAAACACTGAGTATCAAAGGGAAGCGTCAAACGTTCAGGTTGATTAGCGTGAAATATCTCTCTCTCTCTCTCTCTCTCTCTCTCTCTCTCTCTCTCTCTCTCTCTCT
>NW_004798249.1:82802-84520 GCF_000002075.1 Aplysia californica | reverse complement strand
CTCTCTCTCTCTCTCTCTCTCTCTCTCTCTCTCTCTCTCTCTCTCTCTCTCGCTCTTTCTCTCATCCGTCTTTCACTCACCTCTGCATTTCCCTCATCTCCCTCATCTCCTTGATCTCCCTCACCACCTTCTCTCCAACAGCAAAACCAGCGCAGACCTGCTCGACACATGTAGGTCAGGGAATGTGTTTTTCCTGAAAATCAAAAACAAATCTCTGTATACGAGGTCATGCTATGCGGACGTGGTGACGTGTGACCAGGTCAGCGTTGAGTGCCAGGCAGTCTGCTCGGCCCAGGTCTCCGCTGGAGTCAAGAATGGAGCTCCGTATAGCCAAGAGGAAGTCATGGTTAGATTTACATTTTGCTATCTATCTATCTATCTATCTACCTATCTATCTATCTGTTTTTACGTTATAAAAATATTACTTTTGTTATTTTAACCGTCATTTTCTCATGCATCTTTGCTGTTGTTCAGCACATTAGCATGTTCACCAGTGTCTTTGTAATTGTTTCTGTTGTTGCAAGTGTTCAATGCCCCCATCGAGACATTTTAGATCAATAAGGAAATGGGCTTCTTTAACCCGGAAGAGAGGGACACAACATCCCAGCCCGGCAGACAGGCGGGGACACTCGAGTAGCAACATCTCCACACACAACCACTCTCTTTAGAACCATTTTCTTTTCATAGAAAATCGGGTGAAAGTAAATGTTGACACACTCCCTCCCCTCCCCTTCAATTCTATTTCTAACATATTAAAAGCACATTTTGCTCATTACGTCCATGTCAATCCAGAAATGTCCTCCCTGAGAGTACAGACCCTTACTGAGCAAAGTAGGTTAAGTCAGTTCCGAATAGAGGGCTCAAGTTTACTCTTGCCGAAGAAAATGTCACTGAATAGCAGCTGTCGGGTTGTGGGTTCGAATTCCGTCAAGAGTCCGACGTTGTGTCGTTGGGGAAAGGCATTTTTCCCACGTTTTCCACACTTCACGCAGGTGGGAATTAGTACTCGGCTTAATAGACAGTGAAAGATCTTGTCAGTTTGTCAGTGTTTGAGCACGTGAAATCTACATCATGCACTCTAGGCTTCCAAGAAAACCGAGAATGTTTCTGCGTGTTCTGGTGTCAGCTTGTGGAAGAATTGTTGTAAAGCGCACAATATAACATGCTGTAGAGTGTGGATCGGATATGGGCTACATAAATGATTATCATTAAAATGAATGAGAATGGCCTCAGCGGAATTGAGGTCAGTATGTTCTTGTGGAGGGTCAATTAGCACTAACGTCCTCCAGGTACGAATCTATAAAAAGTAACAATACTTCTTAAAGATACATCACATAGGTAAGGATACAGAAGGTCACTCTTACCATTGTCCATCAAACTTCTTCCATCTTAGTCCTCTTGTTATGAGTATTCATGTGACATAAGAGATTGTATCAGAATACCATTGAGTTACGATCAAAATACTGAGTACTTAAAAGCTCAACATTATTATTGTTTTTATTACTGTTCAGTTATATTATGCATATGACTGTGAGCCTGTTTATGAGTGCAAGCATACTATATCATTATCATGGTAATGTGTAAAAATTTGTGTGGAAGAGAGGATGTGTGTGTGTGTGTGTGTGTGCGTGTGTGTGTGTGTGTGTGTGTGTGTGTATGGGTGTGCACATGTGCGTGCGTATGCGTGTGTGTGTGCATGTTCGTGTGTGCGTGTGTGT
>NW_004798249.1:76049-79196 GCF_000002075.1 Aplysia californica | reverse complement strand
GAGAGAGAGAGAGAGAGAGAGAGAGAGAGAGAAAGGGGGTAGTCGGGAGGTGGGTTACATCATGTTACCAAACCGGATCATTAGTTATCACATTAGCACAGAACTAAAGTGAACAACAAAAGACGTACGTTAGACGAAAAAAACACGTCGACCAAACGACAAAGAGATTGCAACCTACTAAGTGAAACCCCACCAGGAGGGTCTCCGCCTCCTGTTGTTGAGATAGCGGGTTATATAATATGTGAGCCGGTGTGGTGGAATCAGGCTCTCGTCAATTTTTGAGCATGTAGAGCTATTGGTATCATCTTAAAGCTTGTTCACTTGTCTTTATTTGGAGGAAAAAAATATCCATTTATCTTGACTACAAGTCGAGATATTTGCGAATGAAGGAGGTGGGGGTCGCCTGTTTTCAGAGGTAAAATTAGTGAGAAAATGGCTGCCAAAGATGAGTTATTTTCTTAGTTTAAGAGTCCGTGGTAACGGAATTTTTTTTGTGTGCCTTTAATGAACGTTTTTCAGAAAAATCCGCCCAGAAATGAGTCCTTTTATGGGCATGAAAGGTGTTGAGCAAAAAAAAACCAAAATTCTGATAAAAATTTACAAACCTGCAGAAAAATGCCAGTTTCTTCACTTTGATTATTTTGACGAGAGCCTGATTCCTCCACGCTGCCTCACATATTTATGCAGACGTTTCCCAGTCTGCTCGGAGTTGTTTAAGATCTTAAATGTTACCAATTTACCAGGGTGAATGTAAGTGCAGGACTCCAAACTTGGAGCAATCTCAGCTGAAGTATTGTTTTTCTTTTAAACACCCTCGTCGACCCTAAAGAAATAATTAATTTTAGACGTGCTGCCGTGACCCTGCCGGTCATAGCCAACACAGGAAAAATGAGATACGATATTATACTAGCATCAGACGCGGTTCATCCACAGAGCACGGTCATGCAGGGCCGCCCAAATATTTTAAATGTTCTATTACGAAAAGCTCCCTCAAACATGAAATACAAGAAGCCAGAAACATACACTAGCCAAATATTATAACAAAACAAGGTTCTCTATAGTGCCGTAACTGTTATTCTTTTTTGTCAAAAGCGCCGTAAAACATCTACTATGCCATGCCAAAGTCTACGCGCTTAAACTAAACATTATAGGATATTCAACAGTGGTAACCTGACCTACTCGTACAAATCGCTCCTTGGGATAATCCAAGCGATGACGACATTCGTAGCAAGTTTGGCGGTACATTAATATTAACAAGACGGCACATCTCAAATGTGCACCCACGAAACATAGCCCACATTAAAAAGTCTAAAAAATAATTGCGATACTGTACACTATTCTTGGCCAACATTATGTGATCCCCGGAGCAATCCAGCGGAGCCTCAAGTGAATTGTGATTGGTTCATTGTCTTGCCACTATTTTAAGTGACTCTGTGACCGTGAACTTGAGGGAGGTGAACGTGACATATTTAAGTCACCGTTCTATGAGTTGTGCCTTTAAATGGTTTTGAAGTGGATTTGGTGAAAGTTATTACCTGAGTGTTCAGTTCCAATGCAGAATAAAGAAATTGATGTTTAGCTAACAAAGATATTTAGTCCTAAAAATCAAAGCGACAAGTGAAAAGAATAAAATTAAGAGCATAATAAGGTCCTCTTTCACCAGCCCAAAGATCTTACCATCCCATTTACTATGCCCTTGGCTATCTTCAACGTGCTATTGCTTAATTGTGCACGTCCACTTTTTAGCTCCACGAGCCGCCTTTGACTAGCATGCTGTTGGATAGTCGATTTTAAAAGAACAACCCCACAAATCGGACACAAGGCTTCTGAGTGCAGCTGTTCGATCACAAGCATTGGTCAATCTTCTTGCACGGAATACTCTTTTAATGAAGGTACCGAAAATATTGTGGGTGGTTGGCGGATGCTCTGAAGTGGTTTGCTCCTTCTTCCCTATCAAACCTATCGTCCTGATTTTTCCTGCTTTTTTGGGGGCTTTGTTACTCTTGTAGCACCTCTAATCTTCGGCACTTACATTGCCTTATTGTGTTGTAAATGCCGTAGAATCCTTTAAAAAACTTATTCAAAATTATTGGGCTCGTTGTTAGTTTAGCCGACCTCGTGTTGAGCATCCGATTGTCCTGCACTAACGCCACCTCTTGGTCTCTCCCTTCCACTATAACTCGGTGGCGGTGTTCGACCGTTTTCCCTCCTAGTCATGCCAGTGGGTTGGAAAAAACGGCCATTTTGCACATTTCTTAATTCGTCTAAGTTTTCAAGTTCGACTTCGGGATGTACATATTATTATACCTCTGGTACTTAATCAACGAGCCTAGAAATGATGTCGCAGAAACCAATATGTGATCTAGGGACAGCTTTTTGGGGACTTTCGTTATGCAGAGAGGTATTCACGACTGTCAGAATGCTTGCCACAGCCCCTTAGCACGTCATTCCTTCTGTGAAGAGAAGAAATACGTAGTTCTACATTAGCAAATCAAATTAAGTCTTATTCTTCTTTTTTCTACGTTCTATATTGGCAAGTTATGTCCCACCTGTGGCGTGAGGTACGGGGGTTATTTACTGAATAAAAGAAGCGTAATATCGACTGTAGGCCAGCATTTAAGGGGACCATTGCACAAGAGGATTAACTTTTTGAAATGTGTTCTAAATCTAAAGGAAAGTGATTTTGAAATGCGCCACTGTGGCTATGCGATGAACCCAGTAGGGAACATTCAAAAGCATTTAATTTCAGTCGCGAATACAGGCGTGAGCAAAAGTTGAAAACATAATAATTCTTTTCAGATTTGATATTATTTCCCCTTTCTTTTTCTAGCGGGCTCCACGTTGGGCTTTCTGAGATCATCGTACGAGTCCGGCCCCCGCTTTCTGCTCTCCTATGAGTATGAAGGACAGTTCTTACGTCTGTGGGACTTGGATGAAGTGAATTTTGATGTCTCTGCGGACAGTTTCGAGTTCGTTTCCACAACAAACGTTCTCCCGGAATGGACAGACCCTTCGTGCACTGGCTTGGTGCGACAGAGGGTGAGTGAGTCTAATTGATTATAAAGATTTGGCACGCCCCCATCTGGATGATTTTGATGATTTAAGGTGCAGTTTTATTTGTACTTGTCTGTTTGAGGGCCAGCTAAG
>NW_004798249.1:70629-73443 GCF_000002075.1 Aplysia californica | reverse complement strand
ACACACACACACTAACACACACACATAAACACACAACCATACACACACACTCACGCACACATTACACGCACACATGTGCACACACAGGCACGTCAAACGTACACACACACACACACACACACACACACACACACACATACATATACTTGCTTATCACACGTGCGCGCTTACACATCGTTACGAAATGAGCACATACACATACATAATGAAATAATATACACCATGCAATTCGCAAAATACATAAATGGATACATAGTCATTTACATAACATTGTACTGAACATGAATCTACTGACATAAAAATGATGTCATTAAATGTGTCTTTAAGGATTTTTAAAATCTAGACTTAGCAGATGTTGTATGTCTCAAGGGTAGGGGAAGAGTTTCAAGGTGGGCAAACAATCTTTCAGCTAATTGTTTACCCCCTTTTCTAGGAACTTTTAAAAGATGCCGATCGCCTGATCTTAGTGATCTAGATGGAACATAAATCTGGATGAGATCACTAAGATATGAGGGAGCTTTGTTATTGACACATTTATGACATAATATTGCAATTTTATATGACATTCTAGCCGACATGGGAAGCCAATGCAACGTTCTTAACATGAGAGTAATGTAATCTCTCTTTTTTTTTTTTTTGGACAAGCCTAGCAGCATGATTTTGAAAACGTTGCAACTTGTGAAGAGTGGTATTTGGTAAGTTAACTAGTAAAGAATTGCAATACTCGATGCGTGAAAACAAGAAAGATGACACGTGCATTTTCAACGAGTGTTCATTAAAAAACATAGACATATGACCAATTCTACGCTGTTCACAAAATAAAATGGTACATAAATAATTGATATGATGTTCCGTTGACAATTTTGAATGAAAATAAACTCCCAGATTGTTTGCTTTATCAGTAAAATACAGCTTTTCATTTTCAGTACAAATATGATCAATGTCTATGGGGATCTGGATTTTCTTTGATTTACATAAAAGAATTTCAGTTTTATTTTCATTAAGCTGGAGCTTATTATCAATCATCCACTTTTTGACATCAACAATGCACAAACCCAAGGTTTTAACATCTGATGGTGGAAGAGACTTATATAACTAACTGTGTATCGTCTGCGCCCATATGATAATTCATACTGTGCTTTCTGATCACAGCTCTAAGCGGCTGAGTATATAATGTATACAAGATTGGACCCAATACTGAACCCTCTAGTACTCCGAAGTCTAGTTTAAACATTGACGAAAGAGAGTCGTGTACAACCACAGATTATGTACGGCCAATCAGGTAGGACCTGAACCAGTCAAGAACCCTGCCAGACAGGACAAACGTGTTGAACAATCGTTCAATAAGAATAGTGTGATCTACAGTGTCAAAGGCAGCACTAAGATCAAGAAGAGAAAGAATTGATATTTTGTTCTCATCCGCCTCACACAAGAGCTCATTATATATTTTCAATAGCGCAGTTTCTGTGTTATGAAATTGCCGATAGGCAGATTGATATAATTCATATAAATTGTTTTCTTTTAAATGATTCTTCAATTGAACCAAAACAACTTTCTCCAAGATTTTTGATAAAAAGGGAAGGTTGGAGACAGGTCTGAAATTCTTGAGCTCCTCCGGGGAAAGATTTGATTTTTTTGAGAAGGGGAATAACTAAAGCATGCTTAAAGAGTGATGGTACTACTCCAGACTGAAGAGACTCATTAATGATGGAAGTTATAAATCCAATGACACTATCAAGATGTGTGATGAGCAGTGGTGTTGGAATGGGATCAAGACTACATGTTTTATGGGGTGATGACATTATGATTGATCTTACATCTTCTTGTGTTACACGTACAAATTCATTAAAGATTATCCCAGAGAATGTTTCAAACATGGTAGTTTATTAGGAGTCATGTCCATTTTTTTCCTAATCGTGGATATCTTGTCTCTAAAATATTGACCAAAAACAACAGGAAGGTCGCTTTTAGGTACATTCGGGGGAAACTTGTAGCTGGCCGGATCTTTCTTACCAGACAACTGATTTGTTATACAAAATAAAGCTTTAGAGGTGGTACATTCATTTATTTTTCCGTTAAAATACATGGATTTGGCAGATGTTATTAACGATTTCACTATGTTGTTACAATGTCTATAAATGTCCTCCTGAATTTTCAGCTTGGTTGATCTCCAGCGTCTCTCAGCTCGTCTACCTTCCATTTTAGATTGTTTAATTTCCAAAGTCATCCACTGGGCAGAAGGTCGATCAGTCACTGTTCTGGATTTGACCGGTGGATGTTTGTTTAGTAATTGACACATCTTGGCGTTGAAAGTGTCTACCTTCTCGGAGGTTGAACCGTGTATGAATTTTAATAGCTGGTGAATGTCCGCTCCAAACTTTTCATTATCAATGTCCGTTTTCTGGGTTGTTATTTTGCGGTGTCTCAGTTAGGGCTTCCCTAAACGAGTTATTTCATAGGACACCACGTACTGATCAGAAATGCATTTGTTCTTCGCTTGAATTTCACCGATTGTATGAGGGGTTCTCGGGTAGTTGAACATTTCTAAGAAACGCAAAATTCCGTTTCACCCAAATTTGGTTGAAATTCTAAAATATAGTATACACTTACTACGAAGTTCTTCCTCTTTTTTATCGACACTCTGTATTCTTCTTATTATGATCCACTCTACGTTCGTGGTTGTATTTTTACGTTATGTCACAGGTGTCAAGACTGCTGCGAAACATTTAAAAATACTGACACGATACGACACACACACACACGCACACACACATACACACACACACACACACACACACACACACACACACACAC
>NW_004798249.1:67000-70479 GCF_000002075.1 Aplysia californica | reverse complement strand
ACACACAACACACACACACACACACACACACACATACACACACATGATACATACATACTTAAATACGACACACACACACACACACACACACACACACACACACACACACACACACACGCACACACACACACACACACGCACACGCACGCACACACACACAATCACACACACACATATGATACATACATACTTAAATACGTACACACACACACGCGCGCGCACACCCCCCCCCCCCCCCACACACACATACATGATACATACAAACAAATATACAAGCAAAAATGTAAAGGGGGGGAGGGGGATCAGTTCAACAACTGTCATACAATTGCAGCAGGGGGGGAGGGGATCAGTTCAACAACTGTCGTACAATTGCAGCCGGTGGTAAAAGAGCAGAGTGCCTCGTCGCCCGATCTCAGGTGCCTAGCTCCTGACTCTACTGGCCCGTGGGGATTTCTGCGCATGTTCTGGGCGAACGAATTCGGTCGATAAGCCTGCTCTTCTGCGCATGTTCCGTGTTCTGGCGACTAGCACCGGCCAATTGTGCGTGTGTGTGTGTGTGTGTGTGTGTGTGTGTGTGTGTGTGTGTGTGTGTGTGCCTCTTCGAAGTAGCAAAGTGAGTCACAACGTGGTGGAATCAGGCGCTCGTTCATTTTTTCAACATGTGTAGACATTGGTATCATCTTGAAGCTTGCTCGTTGTCTTGCTTTCAATAAAGGAAATACATGTACTCGTACCTATCTATATTGAATAAAAGTAGAGATAATATTTGTTATAGAAGGATTTGGAGGTCACCTGCATGGTTTCTTAGGTAAAATTAGAGAGAAAGTGGCCCCCAAATATTGAAGACTTCCACAGCTTGAGAGCCCACAGAAAGTGAAAAAAATTCAAATTTGTGATGTTAATGAACGTTTTCCAGAAAAATACACCTGTAAAATGAGTTGTTTTTTTTTACTGGACATAAAAGGCGTTAAGCCTAGAAAAAAATTGATAAAAATTGCCAAACAGTCGAAAAATTGCCAGTGTCTTCGATTTCTTTATTTTGGCGAGCACCTGATTTCAGCACGATGCCTCACAATTGCGCGCCAGCTATTCTAAACGTTTGACGAGCAGTGCTCTGAAGTGTTGAGATTTTGGACTTCAGTGACTCTCGGCCATAGACTCTGAAGTGTTGAGATTTTGGACTTCAGTGACTCTCGGCAATAGATGTATACTAGTACGCTAGATACGGTACTCCCCCCCCCTCTCTCTCTCTCTCTCTCTCTCTCTCTCTCTCTCTCTCTCTCCCCCTCTCTCTCTCTCTCTCTCTCTCTCTCTCTCTCTCTCTCTCTCTCCCTCTCCCTCTCTCTCTCTCTCTCTCTCTCTCTCTCTCTCTCTCTCTCTCTCGCCTTACTACGCGATGGCCTCGTTTGATAGCGGCGTCCGTCTCTGTCACGTTTGAGTTGGCAAGCTGTGTGAAGGAGTTCATGCTAAAGCAATGGGCTAGGTATGTTTTCTCTCTCTCTCATACGCAATAATCGAGGCCTGGCTCTGGTTATTGTTGTTGTTGTTTTTTACATGGGCGCCGTTGTGTACTATAGTTTTTTCTGTTCAAATATACACATAACAAATTCAAGTGCCGCATAGAAAGACCAAATTACGCGTAGCAAATCCAAATATACAAATGACGGCATAAAAGGTCATAGATAGCAATACTACAGCGTAGTTTCTACAATTAGAACTGCAAATAAATATATCATTAAATAGATAGAGATAGGTAGGCTTTAAACAACCCCCCCCACCCCCCACAACCCCACCTCCCCCCACCCCAAAACAACTGTATTTCTTCATCCGCACTTTATCTACGAGGTGGTTTATTTCTTTTTGACTGAATCAGTGTTTGAAAAGGAAATTACCTGCACTTTGAGAAAAAGATCTAGCTGCCAGTCAACCTTAACTTCACATGTGCCAGAACTTTACTAATGGCTCTTTATGAAAAAAGAAGCCCGGAGTGACTACATGTATTTGTGTCTAATTTTTTTTCTTTGTAGGATTCGGATTGGCCCTTCTTTTTTTAGTCGTAGCGCTAGGGGTTAGGTAACGTTCAGCCATTCATTTCCTTTCAAACTTATCGGTAGGGGATAGGGTTAGGTTTAGCCGTTCATATGATTTGAAAGTAAAAAATAGCCTAGGGCCCTAATTGTTATAACCAAAAATTAAAAAAAAGGGAAGAGACATTACAAATAAGTTTTGCACTACTCAAACCATTAGATCTATACCGAAAATAATGAGCCATTCTTCTATTATACAACAAAATTGAAGACATGTTACACTATTAAAAGTCTATGATATAAGCAGCCGAAACTTACTGTTTTAAATTCAACCTCTAACCCCCTCACTCTCCCCGCCCCTCCTTCCCCCCCCCCCCCCCCCCCACAACCCCCAAAAGAAAAAATTTAAGCCAAGCCAAGGCCTAGAAGGGTTATTATTATGAACCAAAAATAGGTGGGATAATGGAAGAAAACAGACATCCCCGAACTACCTGGTCGAAGCACTGATTAAAGGTTTAAATTTTTTCGGGCAATAAAAAATGGGTGGGAAAAACAGATTATATGGTGGGCCTATTATTATAGCAAGGTTAAAACTAAGGCGGGGGAGGGTAGTGTTTCCTTTGTCATTAATATTTCCAATACAGTACATCATACATTTTTTTCCCGAAACAGGTTACAATAGCGGGCCATCTTTTTTTGCCCCCATCCACCATCCATCCCTAAAAAAATTGTGACTGAACGTAACTATTACTATATTACTATGGATGCATACATGCTTATGACTGTTCATGTTTAATATCTTAAGTCACTGAGTCAGGTGAGTGAAATCAGTACTTAGTACCTCAGACCTAGCTAGTATATGTGATATTTAAGTAATTAAACACAGAGGCGAGGCAAAATTGCAGCGGTCAGATCTGATATCAATTAACAGAAAGGTAGGCTTTGATCAGATCAGGTTCCTAATCTTTTCGAATTTTTACTTCCAAAGATAGATCGAGATCTAATCTGTTTAATTTCTTATCAATCTTATTCTTACCAGAGAAAAGAAAGAGGCTTTCCTTTGGAGACTTTGTTAGTGCACTGATAGACCCAGTAGTATTGCACCATCCTTTCTGGTTCCGTTTTCTTCAACTTTCCACTTCAAGACTAATCAAACGTTCGCTGGTGGTGAATTTACTTCAGAGAAAGTCTCTTAGGCTGTAAGACTTTGATCCAGAAAGGGACTAGATAAAAATTAATTGAAAAATTGTGTGGCATCCTTTGAAGACCTACTAGATTTGGGATGGCCATCTCACAGATGCCTAACCGCTCACTGTTCTGCAATCAGGTCTAATGTCATAGACATTGGAATTTTCATGTCCAGTAAGTTTTAATTGGGAGCTCTAGTGCTCCTTGCAAAAACTAACTAAGGGGGGAAGGACGTAATAAAGCAACGATCAACCTGTTATAATC
>NW_004798249.1:65187-66900 GCF_000002075.1 Aplysia californica | reverse complement strand
TTGACTGAATCAGTGTTTGAAAAGGAAATTACCTGCACTTTGAGAAAAAGATCTAGCTGCCAGTCAACCTTAACTTCACATGTGCCAGAACTTTACTAATGGCTCTTTATGAAAAAAGAAGCCCGGAGTGACTACATGTATTTGTGTCTAATTTTTTTTCTTTGTAGGATTCGGATTGGCCCTTCTTTTTTTAGTCGTAGCGCTAGGGGTTAGGTAACGTTCAGCCATTCATTTCCTTTCAAACTTATCGGTAGGGGATAGGGTTAGGTTTAGCCGTTCATATGATTTGATAGTAATAAATAGCCTAGGCCTTAATTGTTATAACCAAAAATTAAAAAAAAGGGAAGAGACATTACAAATAAGTTTTGCACTACTCAAACCATTAGATCTATACCGAAAATAATGAGCCATTCTTCTATTATACAACAAAATTGAAGACATGTTACACTATTAAAAGTCTATGATATAAGCAGCCGAAACTTACTGTTTTAAATTCAACCTCTAACCCCCTCACTCTCCCCGCCCAACAACCACCAAACGACAAAATTAAAGCTAAGCCAAGGCCTAGAAGGCATATTATTATGAACTAAAAATAGATGATATAATGAAAGAAAACAGACATCACTGAACTACCTGGCAGAAGCAGTGATGAAATGTTTAAATTCATTCGTGCAATAGAAAATGAGTAGCAAACACAGATTATATGTTGTGCATATTATTATAGCAAGGTTAGAACTAAGCCTGGTCAGGCTATGGTTTCCTTTGTCATTAATATTTCCAATACAGTACATCATACATTTTATACACGAACAAGGTTACAATAGCAGCCTATCTTTGTTTGCTCCCATCCACCATCATCCCATAAAAAATGTGATTGATGATACTGTTACTGTTATATTACTATGGATGCATACAGGCTTATGACTGTTCATGTTTAATATCTTAAGTCACTGAGTCAGGTGAGTGAAATCAGTACTTAGTACCTCAGACCTAGCTAGTATATGTGATATTTAAGTAATTAAACACAGAGGCGAGGCAAAATTGCAGCGGTCAGATCTGATATCAATTAACAGAAAGGTAGGCTTTGATCAGATCAGGTTCCTAATCTTTTCGAATTTTTACTTCCAAAGATAGATCGAGATCTAATCTGTTTAATTTCTTATCAATCTTATTCTTACCAGAGAAAAGAAAGAGGCTTTCCTTTGGAGACTTTGTTAGTGCACTGATAGACCCAGTAGTATTGCACCATCCTTTCTGGTTCCGTTTTCTTCAACTTTCCACTTCAAGACTAATCAAACGTTCGCTGGTGGTGAATTTACTTCAGAGAAAGTCTCTTAGGCTGTAAGACTTTGATCCAGAAAGGGACTAGATAAAAATTAATTGAAAAATTGTGTGGCATCCTTTGAAGACCTACTAGATTTGGGATGGCCATCTCACAGATGCCTAACCGCTCACTGTTCTGCAATCAGGTCTAATGTCATAGACATTGGAATTTTCATGTCCAGTAAGTTTTAATTGGGAGCTCTAGTGCTCCTTGCAAAAACTAACTAAGGGGGGAAGGACGTAATAAAGCAACGATCAACCTGTTATAATCTTGGAGTAACTATTAATAGGAGAGGCCCCGAGTCGCGTAACGTGAAGCCGCAGCAGACGACGGTCGGCCATGTTTGTGAGATCAGCTCAGCTCTCTCAGTTGTAAACTTAGTGTCGACC
>NW_004798249.1:54782-64052 GCF_000002075.1 Aplysia californica | reverse complement strand
AAAAAATTATCTTACCGTCACAATGTGTACATAGTACACGCATTACTAAATGTCCGACTAAGTGAGCTGGTAATTTGATGCAAGTAAGATTTCTTACCGTCCTTATTATATTATTACTATCAAGAAGTCTTCGTTTTTGTAAAGAATAATGAAGTTCTACTACCAACAATTCAGCAAATTTTGTTATCCCGTTTATAATTTTGTTTTAATCCTTTTTATCCCAATTTCGTCTCTAAAACATGTAAAAAAAATTATCTTACCATCACAATGTGTATACATAGTACATTTATTAGTGTAAATATTCGACTAAGTGAGCTGGTAATTTGATGCAAGTAAGATTTCTCAACATCCTTATTATATTACTACTGCACGTGAGTGCTTATAATCTGTAATTAACATTGAGAAAGAAATTTCGAGAGACAATGGAGTCCGAGCAGCTTGTTTTGAAAGGAGATTACGCTGCCTATGCTGCATTGTTTTGAACTTACAAAGATGGCGGCAGCCCCGATAAACTCCGCCCTTTCGGCTTCAACTTGGTTGGAACTGTTGAGCGGGCGACGCAACGTTAGGGCCTCTCCCTATATAGTTACTCCAAGGTTATAATTATACTGAATAGAGGGACATGACTCTTCTAAATAGTAACCTAAAAAATTATCATGATTGTGTCCGCTTTGGCCTCTTGTATATTGTGTGTGCAACTCCTCTGAATAAAGATCAGTTCCGGTGTACCCTTGATGACTGCATCCATGTCTTTAATCTGACTCTGTGGTTTTATGCACCCCGCATAATTTAGCAAAATTTAGTCTTTTTTTGCATAATTTATGATTATATACCTTTATTATTCTTTGTTAAAATTAACTGAATCCCATAATTTTACATTTTTTGGCTCAGTTCGCATAATTTCAGAATTTTTCTTGCATAAAACGACGGGAACAGTTCAATTAGAGCTGTGTGCTTATACTAGACAGTCAAAGTCAATCTATTACATTTAGAATCTAACAAAACACCTTCCTTACTAAGAACAGAGAAACGCCCACTCGCATGTAAACAAACTTCTTGCTTGGCTACTCAAACATGGCCGCCAACGAACTCGACAGTTTCCGTGTCTCGTGACCTCGTACGGTCTCGGGTATAAAAAGGAGATAACCCTATGCTCTCGGCTCAGTCAGACAGAACATTATATGTGATGCATCGTAGTGAAATCAGCCGCTCGTCAAAATAATCAAATCAAAGAAACTGACATTTTTCTATCCATTGAACAATACATGTTATATCATTTTATTTTTTTCCTTAAAAATTTTTGTTGTTGCTTAACACCTTTTATGCCTTCTTAAAAACACACCCTGTGTGAATGTTACAGTCAATTGTTCATCAAAGACACAATATATGTACATTTTAAGTTTCCAAGGACATTCAAGCTTTTGAAATTACCAAACTTTGGCGGCCATGTTCTCGCTTATTTTAACTGTGACTCCATCCGACCCCCACTTTTTTCAATCACAAATATTTCGTTTTTTATTTAAGATATAATAGGTGGGTCTTATCCCGTCAAAAGTCAGACAGATGAAAAAGCCTTAGGATGTTATCAATAACTCAAAATGCTCAAAAATTAACGATCGCCTGATTCCACCGTGTCATGACACATATCTTCAGGAAATTACCCCGTCCTATTTTCCTCAGATTGCTAAGCCTCAAATATATCACAAAGCTGTGGAATCAGACACTAGTAATTTTTTGAGCATATTGATTTGAAGCTACTGGTATAATCATTGTGTTCAAATGTTTTGCTTTAAAAAAACCCAACAATTTATCTTGAATAAAAGTCGTAGTACTTGAGATTAAAGGAGGCGAGGGTCGCTTTGTCCGAGGAAAAATTAGCGAAAAAGATATCTGCCAAAGTTTGGTGACTTAAAAAGTTTTAGTGTCCTTAGGAACTGCAAGTTAACATTTTTTGAGTCTTTGGTCAGCCTTTTTTCAGTTACATCCGCGTTAATAAATGGACGTAAAAGGTGTTGAGCCTCGAAAAGAAGTTTTTATATAGGAAGTTGTTAGGGGACTGTACAGTCCTCTAGCGCTACCCACTGAGGCAGTGCCGGATTAAGACCCAGCAGGCCCCAAGGCACACTTCACTGAGTGGCCTGAAAAAGTTAGACATGGTGCAAAATCTCCCCCCACCCCACCCCTTTAACACACGCGCGCGGGCAAATTCAAAACTATACACACATCACGCACATTCACGGTCTGTCTGTGCGTGTGTCTGTCTGTCAGCCAGTTCAAAGTATGACAATATGGAATATGGACAGCATACCAGTAAGATAATGTAACTAAGGTCTCACAACAATAAAATTATGCATTATTATTTTTACCTAGATTGCGACTTAACGTACATTTGCAACAGCGAATTCATCAACGACTTCGTTAATGTCAACGTTGTGCAGTAAATCGCTTTCAATTGAAAGAAGTGCTACCATCCCTAGCTTTTGCTGAGACATGGTTGAACTCTTAACGTCTTTAATGCGTTTCAATTGCGAAAATGAACGTTCACCAGTGCAGCTATTTGACATTAGAGACAGGTACATCCGCAATGCTATCTCACTGTTTGGAAAAGCTGAGTGGACACCAGTGGTATGCAAGAGTTTGAAAATGCTCTGAGCGCTTCGAGTTGCATTATCCGGATGTACTTGCTCTTTCACCCAACATAGGCACTGTCTAAATTCCATTGGAAAGTTGGGAGAGAGGCCATGTGGATAGACATTAGCAAGTGCTGATGTTGCAGCATTGATGTCTTCAGCTCAAATTGAATCATACTCTGTTAAAACACCAAACAGCTGCATTACTGTTGAATAGGCGTCAATTCGTCTGCAAAGGGCACTTTTCAGTTGGTCCATGATAACCAAGAATGTATTCACTTTGAATTTCTCCTGACCCGACATTTCATCCATCACATTTGCGGCATCTCCGTCATCTACTGTTTTCCTGTGTACACGTGCTCTCCGACTGTCTGATTTATATATGCAGCTTCCACATCGGTCACTTGCCTTGTGATGATAATAGTAAAACTTTCCTCGACACTCATCTATATATGTGTCTAAACTTTTAACAATCCAATGGCTGGGCTTAGTTCAATAGTTGAACTTTGTAGCAGTTTACTGCAGTAATTGAAACGAAGTAAAATGTCATTCCAAAGTTCTCACATGAAAGCAACTTCAATGGTGTCCATATAACTTGCAAGTGGGCCAGCTTCGTGCTTCGAGAGATCATTCTGGTCAATATTTTCTGCAATCTCTTGTAGAGCACTTTGGAGTTGTTTGTAGCCCATGAAGACTGCTTCTGTCGCATCAGCCCGGGCAAACCACCTGGTATCCCATGGGTGTTTTAGGACAAGACATTCAGGATTTTCCTCAAAGTGTCGTAATAAAATATTCCAAAGATGTGTTGATTCAACAAAAAATGAATACAAGCGCTGCAGGAACAGAAAGAAAGACAGAGCTTCATCACAGCAATCTACAGCTGATTGACCAACTAAATTTAGAGAGTGGCCTGCGCACGGAATATAATCCACAAGATTGTTTGTATTTTTCAAAATTTTCTGCATTCCAGTGTATTTATCAGACATGTTACTGGCATTGTCGTATGTTTGGCCACGACAATTCTCAACGCTGATGCCTTGCTATTCTAGGTATTGGAGCAACGTATCTGCAAGATTCTGTCCTACGTGGCTCGAGATGTTGATGAATGTCAAAAAGCGCTCCTCGGGCTGGTGATCTACCATATTGACATAGCCTAAAACAATGGTTAACTGCTTGCCTAAAAAGTTTATTAAACCCTCACAGGTTGTTTTTGACAGGTATGAAGTGTGTCCACGTCCTTGGTTGGCATGAGTTTTGATATGCTGAGATAAAAATGGATCAAACTGCCCAATTAGTTCTTAAATACCCAGGTAGTTCCCATTTTCCTTGGACCCAACGATTTCATTACTGCCTCGAAAAGCCAGCCCTCTTTCGCAAAAGAAAATGTTTGTCTTAATAAAACGTAACACAATGTTTTTCCAGTATTTCCGTTGTTCCAGTAAGTTTTGGTGTAACCGCTCGTCAACTCGCCCAGCAGCAACACTACTTTGACATAACGTCATGACAGAGTTTATATGTTTGGGATCTTTTTAATGTGTTTTTAAAATAGTTGGTTATATTCTTCCAATCCGTAAACCCCTGACCAGAAAGATGTACATGGTCTGACGAAAGCAAAAAGCAAGGGAAACAGAAAACACAGGCTTTGGCTGGAGAATATACGAGCCAGTCACGATCAACTACTTCTCCATTTGACAAAACACGTTTGAATGCACTGTTATTTAAATACCGATTCACGCCAGAAAAGTCTCGTTTTGTTTCTGGATAGTCACTGGCCAAATTCCAAAACTGGTTTGCTCCACGAGTTATGCACATTTCAAGCACATGGTCCGTTATATCACCAAGAAGCCCTACATCATTTGCTATTGTTCCTGAAGTATTATCAGTTTCGACTGCTTTAGCATCAGCTAGCTCAGCTTCAGCAGTAGGCTCTTCTTGGTTGCTGTCGATTTGAGATGAAGAAGCTTGGCTACTTCTTTTCTCTTTAACATGAAAAATTGAAGTCAGTTTTGTTAATTTTTTTAGTTCTTCCCCTTCTTTAATTTTCTTCTTCTCCAACTCCTTCGCTCGTTCCCATCCACTCTTTCGTTTTGACATTTCAAGATACTAATCCTAGCAGACGCTGAGTATAAACATGCACAAGAAGAGTACATTATGAAGAAACGTGGTTGGGCCTATGTTGTGGTGGTGGAGGTGGGGTGATGCTGCCGTTGTTGTTGTTGTTGCTGTTGTTGTTGTTGTTGTTGTTGTTGTTGTTGTTGTTGTTGTTGCTGTTATTGTTGTTGTTGTTTTTGCTGCTGCAATGGTTTCAATTATATTATGTCGATTCTGGTCTCTATCAGCATCCTCAATATTGTATATTTATTATTGTAAAGTACTAGTTCGTGTACTACTACTGACTGAGATCAGAAAGTGGTCATACTGCATGACAACTGTCAAAATAAAAGAGATCCAGTTGCACTCAAAGCTGCAGTCTAAAAGACCTTCTCCAACACATACACACGAACTCTCCTGTCTTTTTCTCCCCCTCCCCTCCCTCCCCTGCTTCCAATCCCACCAACTCTCATTTTCCCGTTGTGTTTCTTCATTTTTCTGTTAATATGAAGAACAATTTGTTAGCGTAATTTAACAGCTAGTTATACCGACATATGAGGAGCATTAGTATTGATAATAACTATTTGGCCCACCTTTGCTGAGGCTAGGAATATAATATCAGTCATAAGTCATAAGTCATAAGTCACAAGGCATTTATAAAGCGCCCACTCCAGAAGATCTGTTCTGAGGCGTTACAATTTGGATCAGTTGAATATTTTCAGGAGCAAAAATGTCTTGACGTGTCGTTTTAAAGAATCCAGTCTCAACATTTCTTATTCCAGCTGGTGACAGTGCGTTCCATAAAGATGGGGCTGAAACACTGAAAGCCCGATTTCCGATTTTTGTTCTTTCATTTCTAGTTGAAAATCGTATGTGTTTACTCTGTCTTGTGTTTCTGAAGGATGCTTGCATATTTATGAGTTCTGTGAGATAGGATGGTCTAATTTCGTAGATTGATTCAAAAGCTAACAGCAGGATCTTTAGGTCAATCTCACAAGCAACTGTTAAGTCCCGAGTTCCGGCGAGAGGGAGTTATGGAGGGGATAATGTTTAGGCCTAAAAGAGGGGATGCCATAAAAAAATATATAACCACTGAGCTAGTAGACTTAGACTAGATTTATCTAGATCTAGGTCTATACCACGTTTTATATTATTCATTCGGAATCTGGACACTAATTTTGCAAGGTTTCAATTTGCTAAAAAAAACTGGCACACAAAATAACTGTTTACATGTATAATGTTTGTATCCCTACCTGTCCCTTCCGTTGTTTAAAATATCTGAGCCTAAAAATACATATCTGAATTATTATTCAGATAGCCTACCTGTATTTTTATTTATATCGGGGGTTTTGTAAGCACACTTCACCTTTCACCTCATGTGCACTTAAAAAAATGTCGAATTTGGTAGAAACTAGGCTAGAAATGAGGCATTCGCAGGCTTTTGACTCCAGCAGGGCCTTAAGTTTGGAACTGTTTTCTGGATTGCAAGGTATCTGGTGAATTTAGAGGCCAAAGGTGCTTGATTTGGTACCCACTGCTAATCAATCAATTTGATTTTAGAAAAAAAATGTGGCCTACATAGGCCCAACAAAATATATCAGCACTTTCTGAGCTAGGCCTGGGACTAAAAACCCAGTCGGACTCTGGCTTGGGCTAGCTTAGGGCTATTCTAGTTGTGGCCTTCCTGACTGGCCTTGCTGCGGCCTGATCAAAACGGGAAAGAAAACCCCGAAAAACTGTGGCCTTGTTGTACTCTGTCTGTGGCCTGTTTGTGGCCTATTTTTTGGAGTGGCCCAAAGGCAATTGCCTTAATTGCCTAACGGTTAATCCGGCACTGATAAGACAGAGTAAATACATTGAAACAGACATAGGATGGACAAATGGCACATATCATTTAGGAGATTTAGATTTTGCGGATGCCATCTGCCTATTAAACACCACAGTACTTGAAATGCAATTTTAAAAAAGACGAACTAGCAAAAGTTGCGGAAAAAAGTTGGCCTTATCATAATTGTATCCAAAACAGCGATACTACGACTATCTTAAAGACATCCGCCGATCACTCTTTGCGGAAAACCCCTTGCAGAAATTAGTAAATTCAAATACCTTGGCAGCATCATATCCAAAACTGCAGACTGCCTTGACGACGTCCACTAAAGACTTAAAATGCATGGATCGCTTTTGGGAAAATAAAAACTATATGGAAGTCAAATATCACCTCACTGAAGACGAAATTAAAAATATATAATAGCAGTATTCTCTAACAAGTTAAAAAAAAAATTAGAAACCTTCCAAACAAAATGTCTACGAAGAATTTTACTAATAAAATGGAATTGATTTATTACAAATAATGAAGTGTTGGAAAGAGATGGAATTGAAGATACCAATGATACCAACACAACCATGAAAAGAAGGAGATGGAGATATCTGGGATATGTTCTGAAAACGCCGAAGACAAGATTACCCTATCAGACGTGCTATTGGGAACCAACTGGAAAGACAAAGTGAAAACTATAGAGGCACACTAAGAGATGGGGCATTCACCCAGGGCCTGGATGTGCCTAAATTGGAGGACCTAGCCAGGGACAGACAAGCGTGGTGTCGACTGCAGCTCTTCGCCGTATGTACCTGACGGTATAGGGAGAGAGTAACAATAATAATAATAATAATAATAATAATAATAATAATAATAATAATAATAATAATAATAATAATAATGATGAATGAAATTTATATAGCGCTCAACCGCGATTAAAGTACACAGACTCTGAGCGCTTTACAATACAGTACAACGTACAACAGTAACATAAAACGTCGTGTTCTGACAAAAGAAAATTACTCCAAATATTCATCTTATTAATTTAATAACAGAAACGACTTCAGCTGACATTTGAATGAATCAAAAGATTTAATTTGATCTCTCTTAAAGTACATGGTAAAGCATTCCAGATCTTGGGGCCTGGTATTCAAATGCCCTTTCACCCATTGTTTTAAGAGGTAAAATTAGCGAGAAAATGGCCGCCAAGGCTTGGTAAATTCCAAAGCTAGAGAGTCTATGGAAACCGTAAATTTATATTATTGTGCCTTTAATCAACGTTTTCCGGTGAAATCCTCAAAGAAATGTGTTTGTAAATATTTTAATCACATAACTCAACGGATTTTGATATTATATTGCCTTCCATTTGCAGTACCCCCCTTTAGACTAATAATTTGCAAATAAGCACAAATCAAAACTTAGTAAAGATCTCTGACCATTAGTAAACTGTCTTATCATCATTGACAAGAACACAAACAGGGACAAGTCTTCATTTTCAATGAGTTTTAAAGAAAATTCTGTCCCACTTTTGTATCTTTGTGACCCCCAATTGCTTCAGAATCGCAACACAGCCTCCTGCACGCACTTTGCAGTTCAGGTCATCTCACAGTAATATGTGAGGCAGCGTGGTAGAATCAGGCTCTCGTCAATTTTGAGGCATAAGGAGTTATTCGTATCATCTTAAAGCTTGTTCACTTGTCTTTAATTGGATGAAAAAAATATCCATTTATCTTGAATACAAGTGGGGGTATTTGCAAATAAAGAAGGTGCGGGTCACCTGTTTTCAGGTGTAAATTTAGTGAGAAAATGGCCGCCAAAGATTAGTTATTTCCTTAGCTTAAGAGTCCGTGGTAACTGAAAATTTACATTTTTGTGCCTTTAATCAACGTTTTTCATAAAAATTTCAAACAGAAATGAGTTCTTTAATGGGCTTGAAAGGTGTTGAGCGAAAAAACAAAAATTTGATAAAAATTGATAAATCAGCGGAAAAATGCAAGTTTCTTCAATTTGATTATTTTGACGAGAGCCTGATTCCACCACGCTGCCTCACAAATAAGCCCTGTGGAGAACTGTCCTGTACGAACACTGACCAGTCCATGACATTCATGCAATGATCTTCCAGAAGGTGAGACAGCAAAATCTGTCAATCTTAGACAGAAACTGAAGACTCATCGCTGCCTATTTTTGTCTAATCTCAACAATTCAAATGTGCTAAAGTCTTTAGATTAGTCGCAAAACAATACAAGCACTGCAGTTTAACCGTCTTTTTGCTTCTTGAAAGGGAGAGAGAGAGAGAGAGAGAGAGAGAGAGAGAGAGAGAGAGAGAGAGAGAGAGAGAGAGAGAGAGATAGTGAGAAATACAGTCCAAAAGAGAGCGTTGGTTGTGTTTGCCTGAGATGACCCTGGCTGCGGTCAGTCCTGGAGCAGTCAGCGCAGGGCACAAAGGCGCCGGCTCGGCACAGGAGCCCCGGTGTAATTTCCTGTCCGCTCGCCTCATTGAACCCCCAGCCCACGGGTGCCAGCCTTGGCTACTCGTCGTGCTTGGCATCCCGCTCCCACCGCCTTGTCCGCCCACCTTCCCAACTTCCCACCACGACAGTCTTGTCGTAGACACACGAACCTGCTCGTGTTTTTTGCGCAGTGTTTTTTGTGTCCAATTATGTAGTTATAACATTGTTACAGGGGTTGTTGTTGTTGATATCTCTCCCCCCCCCCCTTTCTGAACAGACTTTA
>NW_004798249.1:52487-54661 GCF_000002075.1 Aplysia californica | reverse complement strand
GAGAGAGAGAGAGAGAGAGAGAGAGAGAGAGAGAGAGAGATTCTCGAGCAGATTTTCCGAATTGAACTAGGCGGAGGCAAAATTTGCGGACAGCTTTACTAAGTTGAGGCGTTTTGTATAGAAAGAAAAATCAAAACTTAAAATGTCAGAACTTTTGATCGGAAAGAGCTACTCATAATCTTTTATGTGAATTAAATATTATTCATGAGTAATATTGCGTCTCATTAAATGTTATTTTTAATTAAATCATGGGTCACTGTGCTGTATTAGAAAGTTTTCGTGGAAGTAACAAAATTAGTGCATGGGCCTGTAAATTAACTACTTACTGCTTATCCGTGTCCCCTAAAATGATGGCGATTAAAGCACATCTGGCTATCTTATAACCTTTTTAAAAAGTTTAGTTTTAATGGCGTTCAATACAGATGCATCTCACCAGAATGCTATTCTTTATAATCAATTAATTAAAACAAAGTGAACAATCTCGTCTCTCTCGGCGTCTTTCCTGCAGGATGATGAACTTCCTTCAACACTTTTCTGAGATTCGTTAAGAGTTGCTAAAGGCCACAATTCCACACGAGTCTTTTGGTTCTTCAGTCTCGTCAGTTCTCCCCACCTTGGTATGCTTGGTCAAGATCTTCAGTGCTCAGTAATGCGTGGTCGTGCATAACTATCCTAAGCAATGTAAAACATGAAACTGGCAAAGGAGTGTTCCCTCTACAAATTGACAATGACCTGGCAAAGGTGCCGCAAGGTGCATGTCATTTAGCCTCTTTGTGTACGGAAATTTGCCACGAAGCTGGTAACATGACACACAATTGGCTCCCTGCCACGGCAGTGACGCATTACTCATATTCACGTAATTGTATCCGGCATGTATATCACAGGAATACATATGACAGGCATTTTTACATGTATTTTTAAATCTTTTAATTTCAAAACTTAAAAGGGTATATATTGTGTTTGGGTTAGTTTGTTTATGCTTTGATTTTGTTTAATTGTTGTTTTTTGTTGTTAGTTATTCAAATTGTTATCGAGTTGTGTTTTTTTGGGGTTTTTTGGGTCTTTTTTGCAAGTTTTGTTTTGGTTGTTATTGGCTTTTTTGCTGTTTTTTAACATATTTTTTTCCTGGGGGGGGGGGGGGGGGTTTTTGTTTTTTTTTTTAATTTTTTTTTTGGGGGGGGGGGGGGGGGAGATTATGTGTTGCTAGTTAAAGTTTCATTGATATCGAACAAGCATCAATTCCCTGTATTAAATCAATACCAACACTATCAGCGGTTTGTAGGGAAAATAACACTTGGAAGCTACACTATGATCACATAATTTGTGATACGTGGACTGTCCCAAAGTTAACCAGAAAATATGGTGCAAAAAGTCCGTAAATTTGTCCTGATTGAGATAAGGCGTACACATGGAATATTCCATTCGTTTCCCAACAGCCCTCGTATACCAGCTGTGCAAAGGAGTCGTAGTCTTGTCCATGTAAAGAAAATGCCTTGAAGATGTCTCGTGTCTTGTTTTTGATAATAGGGATGTATTTTTGGTTGTAAAAAAATTCTCTAAGAGTACAATTACGTAATGATAGTGCTGTTTATTAATGAAAAAAAGGTTAAGACAAAATAATAATGATGGCATCCTTTCTCAGATTTTGCCGTCATTAATATTGCAATACAAGTCAATGCATCCTTCACGCAAGTCACAGTCTAGGAGCACACCATTGCTGACTGCTGCAGCACGGCAAGCTTCTGTGTAGTTTCTCTTTGCACACACCAAGAACTGACAAGGAACATACGACATAGGGGACATATTCATTAATTTGACGGGGAAACAATCAAACATATGTGAAAAGAACTCACGCCCCGCCATCTCTCTGGACATCATATACCAGATCACAAACTTTGTCCATGCATACGATAATCTACAATCATACAGGGGTACTGAAAACATTCACATTTTGAAAATAGAAAAAAGGCTAAAAACAAGTAACAGTGGTTTGGCCACTACACAGTTTTGGTAGGAGGCTTCAGCGGCAATAGCTTGAGCACGGAGAATATCCCGTAGACATAGGCGGACAGTATCCACTTGATGGTTGCTCCGACGCTAAAGCCGCGATTACTGGGGAACGGAGAGAAAGAACTCATTAGTTAAGAAACCAACAGACTTACTTCAGTGGGGAG
>NW_004798249.1:45882-52182 GCF_000002075.1 Aplysia californica | reverse complement strand
GGAAGAACACATTACTTTAGAAACCAACAGACTTACTTCAGTGTTTGGGGGGAGAGAGGTGTAGAGAAAGAACACATAAGTTTACAAACCAACAGACTTACATAACTTAAAACACTATTGGGTAACGTCAACACGAAATATGTATGCTTCTCTAGTATATCTCTATATAGTTTAGGTTTTGTAAGAGTGTTACGGCATTTGCAACACGATAAGGGTATACAGTGACGCCCAAAAGAATCTTGAAAATGAATTTACCCAATCGCCGAGTGAAAGCCTTTAACTACCGACTAAAGTAGTATACCAGTTTAAAGCTAAGTAAATTCTGTATTATCTGACACATTAATACATGTATTCAGCTACGTTAAAAGACACCACAGATTTGGTCACTAAAAATTAACCTTAAAAAAGATTTGGCGTGGCAAAATTGTGCGAAACCAAAGAAACTGAAACGTGAGTTCGCGTGTGTTTTGAGGTGCATCAACATTGGAGTTAGGGACATGTATTGAATGTAAAATGAAGGGAGAATATTATTAATGTATCTGAAATGAATTAATATATCCTGTTATGGTATTTTCGAGCAGATTAAAAAACAGAACTATCACAAATATCCCGCAAGACCTGGACCTAACATTAATTGTGTTCAGCAGCCAATAGTTCCATGTAGAGCACGAGACCTTTCTGAACATGGACTGTGTTGGATTTTGGACAAATTCATCTGTCAGTGAGGAAACAGAGGCCAAGAAACTGCCATAGTATGGTGTGGTCTGGCTGGAATGAACAAAACCCCACAACTTGGGAGAATCAAGACATGGCTTCGTTTGGAGGACTACATCGCGCAAATCCTGACACATCACGCCTTACCAGTATTTTCGTCAAGGTCTGATTTCACCGTAAAGCAATTTATGAATGAAGTGCTTTCTCTCAGGGTCAACGCCACACAGTGCAGTCAAAAATTCGAGGCGCAACTTATTGTCAAATGTCTCCTCAACTATCGAAAGTAAACTGTCCAGCTTTTGCACAGTGACTCGTTCCAATTTGTCTTAACAGATCAATATTTTTGAAAAGACCCTGTTAGCTTTATTCTAGAAAATTCCTCAACAAATACTAATTTCAAAAAATCCTAGCAGGTGGTTTCTACTGATTTTAAAAGGTTTACAGGTGGGGCGATATCACTTTTAAAAGCAAGTCCGTCATTTTTGTTTTAATCGCGAGATTACCTTTATTGAGAACTTTCAGTGTTCACTATGAAATAAGTTTCATGCAGATAGTTTTGCCACTAAAAAATGTCTTTGGTGAGCTGTGACGTAAGTCATATGCGTATACAAAATATTTGTGAGAAGCGGGAAGAGTTGTGAACAATTCTATTTTCTGCATGAAGGAGGTTTGTAGTATTATATATAGCTTTATGAAGAAAAGGTTTTTAATCTAGCCCCAATTGTTCTAGGAAAATATGATTAAGTTAAGATTAATTGAGACAAACTGCTGGGCAAATTATGGGTGACATTGATTCATCCGTTATAAAGATATTTAAAGATAAGTCGCTCCACGAATTTTAACCGAGACAAATCTTACGAAACAAATCAAACCAACGATGAAGTGGTCACCTGTTGATTGGTTCCGATATGAATCCAACAGATACAGTAACAGTTAAACGCAACTCCCCCCCTCCCACACACACACACACACACACACACACACACACACACACACACACACACACAAACTGAAGAAACACTTTTTCTCCCAATTCAAACGCCTTGTTTGCTAGTATCTGTGACATTTGGGATGGACTGACAGATAACTATGTCCGTAATAACACGACATTCTATGCCCAAAGGGTTTGTGCTCTTTACAAAACCAGTAGCTGGAGTGGTTTGCTCCTTCCTTCCTGTCAAAGATCTATCGCCCTAATCTCTCCTCCTTCTGTTTTGTGTTTGTTACTCTCTTGTAACACCTCTAATCTTCAGCATTTATATGACCTTATTGTGTTGCAAGTGGCGTAAAACTCTTACTTAAACTAAACTAAAACCAGTAGCTCCAAAACAAAATGAAATACTCATGAAAACAGTTAATGTTAAGTCCAGAATTTGTGTAGTATTCGTCATAGCTCTTTTTCCGATCTGTTTAAAACTACCGTAATAAAATTTTATTTATTGCAAAGACAAAATTTTCCATTCATTTTGATATGCAATACAAATGCATCTCACCTGTGATGATGCACCCCAATACAGGCGAGAACACATTTTAAAGTTTCTTTAATTTTCTTGCAATTTTGCACCTCCTGATTTTTTAAGGTTAATTTTGAGTGACCATATCTCGGGCGACCATTATGGTAGATGAGATATTAAAGTACCAGGTGAAGCAGAATTTAATATCGTGTGCTGTACGATGGGTAGGGTAAGGCTTAAACATGACGGTAGGGTGAATACTTTTTAAAGCTTCTTTTGAACGTCAGTGATATAAGTGCTGAAGATTTGATGTGTAACAAAAGAGTATAAACTAAAAAATGATGGAAGAGAGATCAGGCCGAGGGACGTTTGATGGGCGGAAAGGAGCAAACGGTACCAGAGCACCCACCAAACGCTCACAGGGAATAGGTATAAAGAGGTTGATCCTTTCAGATTTAGACGCCAGTGTTAAGGACTTACTTTAAAAGTGGGAGGTTAGCGGTTGCTCACGTGAGGTTTGCTCATACTTTCATATCAAATATCTATTGTTCTTATCTCTCCTCTTTCTGTTTTGTGTTTGTTACTCTCATGTCACACGTCTAATCTCCAGCACTTATATAGCCTAATTTAGTTTTAAGTGCCGTAAAGCTCTTAATAAAACAAAATTTTAAAAAAATTACCCTTACATTTATATAAACATTGTTAAACATTGCATAATTCATTTCATCTCTCATTTTTAAATATCAGAACTTTCTGCAATCTAGCAGGCACGCAATGAACACACACATAGCGAAACACGCACGTCGTAGGGAACACACACATTGCGAAACACGCACATCAGTGAATGCACACATAGCGAAGCGTGCACGTCAGTGAACACACACATAGCGAAACACGCACGTCAGTGAACACACACATAGCGAAACATGCACGTCAGTGAACACACACATAGCGAAACATGCACGTCAGTGAACACACACATAGCGAAACGTGCACGTCAGTGAACACACACATAGCGAAACATGCACGTCAGTGAACACACACGTAGCGAAACATGCACGTCAGTGAACACACACATAGCGAAAAACGCACGTCAGTGAACACACACATAGCGAAACACGCACGTCAGTGAACACACACATAGCGAAACATGCACGTCAGTGAACACACACATAGCGAAAAACGCACGGGGTAGCGAACAGGTTGTCTTCTCACTCAAGCCATATTATTTCTCGCACAGTATTTAAGACAAGAACACGGTGAAATTCTTACATGACAAAAAGATTTCCGCGTGCCGCCGATTTTGCATATGCGTGTAAGACTGTGTGTAATAAATTTCTGTTTTCCTGCAGGATGTAATCAATCACATAATAATGGAGGTGCTTTGCTTGTCTCGTTCAGACTGAATTCCTAAATGGAGCAACGTACATTGGTTGACAACATCTCTTAAGGGAAGTCCAGCAAACTTTACTTCATTATGACGAACTGTTTCATCTGACGTTACTTCATTATGACGAACTGTTACATATGACTTTACAGTACTTCATTATGAAGAACTGTTACATCTGACGTTACTTCATTATGGCGAACATCTGAACAACGTTGATTTCCTCTTGAGTCCCATTCATTTGACAAACCACTAACTGTTCATTTCCGTTTGATTTATCACACTCGCCGGAATCAGAACCAAATTTTGGAAAAGAATAAATCAAGATGAACACTGGTGCAGTGTTTGGAATTTTAGCCCTTCATAGTAATGTTAATTTTTTAAAACATTATTAAATGTAGGGGTTTTTTACGCTCCAATCGGCACAATTTAGATCATGGAGGAGGAGGGCGTTGACATTGCCTGATAAGACCTACTTGGACAGAATGCGATCCAAATTCCCAGCTGACAGACTTACTCTATATAAAATCTTCTCCCACGGGAATCAAACTCGGGTCTTCAACGTGGGTCAGCAAAGCGCCTAACCTCAGCTGTGTAGACATCGCTTTGGTTTTCAACAATTGCAGTCGTGATCTTAGCTACCTATCCAGACACGTATGTTGGGATTAAAGAAAAGTAAAGGTTCCTCTTTTAAAAACTATATATGATAACAGAAGTATAACGAGGGTTAAAAAAATGTTAATGTCACGACATGGTGGAATCAGACACTCGTCAATATTTGGGCATATGGAGTTATTGGTATCACCCAAGGACTACAATACTCAAGTATAGTAGTCCTTGGTATCACCTTAATTTGTTCATTTGTCTTGCTTTTTGTTTTAAAAAAAAACCTTTTGTCTTAATAGAAGTCGAGACATTTTGAATTGAAGAAGGTGAGGGCCACCTGGTTTCAGAGGTAACCAGGCAGCACCCACCTTCTTCAATGCAAAGTTTTAGAGAGACAATTTTAGAGAGAAAATGGCTGCTTACTGGACCATGATTTTACCAATAATTTTGCTTCTGTGAAGGTGACAGTCAGACAAGACGAGTTCACTGAATGCGATGTTCAATAAACGTAAATCTACATGATACTTGTACCAACTCACCGGCATAGGATCAAGGAAATCACGGCTTCTGTAGAATGCAAAATTATAGTGAACATGCACCTGTGAAAGCAATACAAATACAAACTCGTTAAACAGGACATACATAATGAGCACATGTTGCTTGGAAACAAAGTCTGTGTTTTTTATTTAGTTTTAGTAGAGGTTTTACGGCGTTCGCAACTGCATAAGGCCATATGAGCGTCAGAGGTTTAGAGGTGTTACAAGAGAGTAACAAACATAAAAAAGAACAAGGGGAGATAAGGATTATAGATGTTCGATGAGAAAGAAGGAACAAACCACACCAGAGCACCCGCCAACCACTCACAAAGTCTGTGTTTTAAAGTATTTAAGGCTAAAAGAAGAAACTTAGAAAATCATTGAATCATTGAGTCCCCCCCCCCCCATTCCAACTTTGGCCAATAAAAACCCAAACATAAACCTGCTTTGTTCCAAATATATGACGATACAAATCCGTAATACTGTCAATCATCGCTATACCACCCATCTTGGGACGAGCAAGACGTTAGTGGTGCGATGGTGCTGGCGGTATAACGGGGTACTTAAGATGTCTACTGCAAGATGAGTGGTGTTCTAAGAAAATGAGGTATATTGTCGTTATGCATATCGCATTTTAAACTGACGCTGCCTTATGAGAACCCTTTCACTTTGCTTCATGTCCTGATTTATAGCTTTAAAAAGTGCTAAAGTAAAGGATGTTTTAGATTATGAACTATGCAAAGCATGTAGCTGAGAAAAACAGGTGGAAAGAGTTTCTGTGAATTTCCAATATCACATTTAAGGGGAATGTTTCAAATCTTAGTGTGATAGCAGAATTAATTTTATGTCTGTGAAAATGAGAAATGTAGAAAATTAACTGTCAAATGATTCCATATTAATGAACATCAACCATGCAGCAAGCCACCAATCTATTGAAAAATTATGTAAAATATTAATCAAAAGGTGTGTGTGTGTGGGTGGGGGGGGGGGGGGGTGCCATCAGAAGTTTCGTTGCGGTGATTAGCCTTTATGGGGTTGTTGGTTTTTTTTTGGTGGGAGGACACTGGAATAGCCAGAGGTTTTACCTCTGTTGTTCACTAAACAACAGATTTTTTAACACTAGAATAGCGAGCGGCTTTTTGTTGTTCACCAAACAATAGATTTTTAAACACTAGAATAGTGAACAGTTCTTGAGTAGTGATAAAGATTATTTTCTTTTAAAGGTTGTTTTCAAATCCCTTTAGCAGCTAGCATTTCGCTCTTGGCAGCGAAAGGGGTTTGAAAACAACCTTCTTTTTAAGGTAATCAACACCAACTCTTTCATATTTCCCGTCTGCGTTCAGCAGGCTTTAGACTGCCAGAATACATCCCGCTGTGCAGCATCTCAAAATTGTTGTATGATATGAGTCGGATTCTTTTCGAAATGGACAGCCGTCAGCCATGACACCAGCTTCCTTTTCCTTTTCACAAACTCTTCCGTGGCTCTTGACAGCAATAGCAAAGACACTCAGAATGCGGCGTAATAAGCGAAACGTTGACACACAACCTCCACGGTGATTTAAAATCGCTCTCAGTGTGTTGTAGTTTATTATTATTATTATTA
>NW_004798249.1:29993-45782 GCF_000002075.1 Aplysia californica | reverse complement strand
ATATATATTTGAAGGGGGTGTTTTGGTTGTTTTTTTCCTTTGGTGAGTGTTTTACGGCACTGGCAACTACATAAGATCATATTAGCGCGCGGGACACATTAAACATTTTCAGCTGGTAGGAAAATTTTAGACTGCCAGGGGATCTTTAACGTCCACAACTTGCGAACTAGACCTCCGAAATTTTCGCCCTTGTCCGAGAAGACTAGGTGTAGATTTTTCCTACAAGAAGACAAGGGGTGTGGATGAAAGACAGCAGTAAGATGGAGAAAGGAGTGGCAGAAAGAGTCAGGAGACCAGAGGAGGGGGCAAAGGGGGTGAGGGGGTGTGGGCAGAAAGTGGAGACAAAAGCAGACGACAGAACAGTTCTAGAGAATAGGAAAGGAGGTAAAAGGAGACAGTTTTAGAGAAGAAATATTTTTCCTTCGCTATCCGGATTCGAACCTGGGACCTTTGAATGAGAGGCGAACACCATAACATCTAGGTCAGGAGACCTCCCTTATTAGTATCATTGATATATTTAAAGGTCTCAACTGCTTTAAGAAGTCGTGTTCAGGAAAGAAGTTTTTTTGGATAATATACGTTTCCAGTCAGATCATTGTTTTGACATGTCTTTGTGACAGAAAAACAACGATGCCCCCTACGGCTGGATCGGGCCGATCGCCTGAAACTGAAAACATACACGTCTGTTTTTGAGGCGATCGAGTCGGGCGATAGGCCCGATCGGCTGATCACGTTCGTAGTTGGCACCCCGTTTTACACCTCACCAGACATTCCTACACACGATGACGATAATTTTACGACGTTCTAGACAAGAAGCCTTAGGGAAACTGCTGAGAATATCGTGGAAGGAAAAGAAATCGAATGAGGTAGTGCTTGAAGTAGCCCACGTAGGACGCTCACTGTTAAAAACAATCAGGAAACGACAGTTTTTGGGACATCTGAATAAACAAAAGGTCTTGAACGTCTAGCTCTCACTGGCAAAATTGAAGACAAACGAGGCAAGGGTAGGCCTAGAGCAACTTACTTAGGGAACATAAACAAATAGGTAACAGGGAAAAATCAGGGAACCGTAGGTTTTTTTTTTTTTTAGAGCATTCGAGCAAAGAAATGAAAGGAGAACCATGGTCGCCGATGCGCTTTTCCCTTTCGTCAACCCGCAGCCACCTCCCGAATCGTCAGCCACCCCCAACCTTTGACACGGGTCAAACTTCCATCTATTTATAGGTAGTTACCGGAACATGTATAGGTGAAGTGATGTGCCGTGATAGTCGCGATATATTATTTATTGAGATTGTTTTTTACTTACAAACGAAAGGAGAGCACAGGGTGCTGTGTTCCCATAAATTCTCCAAAAGTTGCTAAAGGACCAAAATACCACGGGATGTCATATGGTGCGAAGCCCGCCATCTGAAAGTAAAATACAGTAAGACAACATTTTAAAAAACCCCGCAAAGTCGAAATTTCGTACATTCAGTAATATACTAATCTGCTACAATCTCTCGCCTTTCTTTATAACAAGTAGTAGTTTATCTAAAATGAAGCAGTGTAAAGGGGGGGGGGGGGTAAGAAAGCTTCTAAATCATTCTGTATGTGATAGTTTTGAAAGTCTGAAAGATTTGAATAAATCCGTATTGGACAGTTTTGCCCCAATCACTTATTTTTAATAGCTGAGACAACAAGTTGATTGAGTCATTAAAAAGAATAATATTGTGAGTTATTCCAAAATGAATAACAACAAGTATAACATCCGAGATGTCAAAAACACAGTCCCTGACAAGTGTAACCTACCCAAAATACTATATTTATACGTATTAATCACCCTACCAATGTTAATAGAAAGTTGTATGGAAGTACAGGAAAAAAAAATTGAAACCTACCGTTGTTCTTCATTAATAATTCAAGAGAATTTGATACGTTCTGGCGTGATGGACTATTTACATAATTAATGGAGTGTTTACATTTAATTCGTGTCATGACGCCGTAGTGGTGTCGGCGGCCTATAGTGGTTAGGCTCTCGGACTCGCAATCGTAAGGTCGTGGGTTCGAATCCCATCAGGGGCACGATGTTGTGTCCTTGGGAAAGGCACTTTACACGAATTTTCCTCACTTCACCCAGGTGGGAATGGGAACCCGGCTATAGACAGCGAAAGATCTTGTCAGTTTGTTAGTGTTTGGGCTCTTAATCAGCTGCTTGCACTGTATGCTTCCCGGGAAGCTGAGAATGTTTCGGAGTGTTCTATGGTCTGCTGGGGTAATAATATAGTGTAATGTGCATATAGCCTGCTGTTGAGCGGGGATATGCGCTATAATGCTATTTATTATTATTATTATTATTATTATTATTATTATTATTATTATTATTATTATTATTATTATCATTATTATTATTATTATTATCATTATTATTATTAGAATCGGGCGCTCATCAACTTTTGGTCAAGTGGAGCTATTGGTAACATCTTAAAGCTTGGTTATTTGTCTTGCCTTCGAAAGGAAAATTAACCCATTTATCTGGAATAAAAGTTGAGATATTTGCATTTGAAGGAGGTTGGGGTCGTCTCGTTTCAGAGTTATAGAATCAACGAGAAAAGCGGTCGCCAATGTTTGATCACTTCCAGAGCTTGAGAGTCGTTGGAAACTGAAAATACACATTTTTTATGCTTTTAATCAACATTTTTCAATAAACTCCACACAGAAACTATTTTTTTAAACGGACACGGAATGTACTGAGCTCCCTGCCCAAAAAAATAATAATAGGAAAAGATAAAAATTGCCCAACTGTCAGAAAGATGCAGACTCTTTCGATTTTATTATAAATTGTTATATTGACGAGCGCCTGATTTCACCACGATGCCTCATATGTAAGAACCTGTCCAAGGTGGACGAGGGCAAGTCTATTTTTTTTCCAAGAACGTTTTGTCTATTTAATGCCAATAATAATTTTGTTTTTCAAATACATTTTGTTTATTTAATGTCATTAATGATTCTTTCCTTTTTTCAAACACATTTCGTCTTTTTAACGTCGATAATGATTTTTTTCTAACACATTTAAAGTATTAATTCCCGACATCAACGAAAAAGAACAACAGCTTGGTGAGGAAAGAAAAGCCCCCCCCCCCCCCGTCACACACACACACACACACACACACACACACACACACACACACACACACACACACACACACACACACACGCACACACACACACACACACAAGCCTGCCGACCTATTGTAGTCTGCAACGTTAGAAAAATCCCACAATAGTGTGACCAACAATTTATGGCGCAACTTTTCCTCAGATTTCTCTTTAACGGGTGAATCAATGTCACCCATATTTCGCACTGCAGATTGTATTAATTAGTCTTAATTTAATCATATGTTGCTACAACGATTGAGGCTAGATTTTAAAAAAAAACTATTTTTCTTAAAGTTACATAAAACACTGTAAATCTCCGTTACGCGTAAAATGAGAGTGTTCACAGCACATACCGCATCTCACACACATCAATTTTACTAACACATATTATGCCGTATGTGGAAACAGGCGCTTGTCAGTTTTTGAGCATATCATGGAGTTATCTTAAAGGATAATCTTAAAGCAAATGCCCATACAATCTTATCTTTAATAAAAATCGAAATATTTGAGATTGAAAGACATGGGGATCGCCTGATGTTAGTGTTAAAAGAGCCAGAAAATGGTCGCCAAATTCTGGTGACTTTAAAAGCTTGAATACCCTTGAAAAATTTTAAAGCTTGAATACCCTTGAAAAATGCATATTTATATTACATTTTGGGCGCCATTGATCAAAGTTGGTTAAAAGTATAGTTCACGCAGAAATGTGTTTTTAAATGGTCACAAAAGGTATTGAGGCCGAAAACAACATCGATTAAAATTACGCAACAGGCTAAAAAGCTATCGACTTCTTCGATGTGATTATTTTAACGAGCGCCTGATTTCACCACGATGCTAGACATACTAAACGTGTGTGTCAACTAGTCACATGTTCTTTCATGTCGTTGTTGTCAGGCGGAGGTCTTGGTGAGAAGTCTGAGATCCTTCTCCTCAAATTCTTTCTCATCGTCTGACTATAATTGCATTACTCTCTACCAACGCACACGACGGATTCACAAGTCAAGGTCTACTCCAGCTCCAGGTCTTACAAAAGTTGAATTGTCTTTCAAACCATGACGTCACGGCTACCTCCATGTTTGCCTTACGGAGAGTGAACCCCCCGGATGTGTGTGATAAGTCAAGTAAGATCCCCAATGGGGCCTGAAGTAGACCTTTATCGAATCACTCACAAATTCGATGTACTCGAGAGGAGGGATGAGAATGACCCACAGCAGGTGAGGCAACACGAAACAATCACGGTCAAACTCCGCCGCTGAATTCGTTTTTCTTCCAGCCATGATGATTGTATGGAAAACGGTTGTATCCTCGAACGCGTGGAGTTTGAGTAGACTGGCCTGATATGTGTCATGTGCTCTAACGCCAGAATACATCAGTAATTAAATTATGCAATACATTTTTGTCTCCGTTATACACATCCCAGATTTTGCTTGGCTTTGCCTTTACTTTAAATTCGAACCAAATTTGAGGCCATGATTCCTCAAAATGCGAGAAGTTTATTGTAGAAAAAGCGAGTTTGTAAATCGTAACAGGATAATTAAGAATAAAGAACAACAATGAATTCGTAAATAAATATATCGAGCAAATATTAGATATATCTAGAAGATAAACCTGTGTGTGCAACAGTCAGAAAAACCGCGAAAAATATGTACTTGATCTTTTTCTGGACAGCGGAGCTACACAAGGATCAGTTACGGGAATTGATCGGTTTATAATGTTGTATCATAATTAATGTGTTATTCAGTGGCCATTCTGTTCATCCGTCAGTCATATGAGGTCGGGTTAAATAGCTCTACTAAAGCAGGGCTATGGTGGGAGGGTGGGTGTTGGGAATTGTATGTAGTATGTAGTATAGGGTTTTACGGCGCTCGCAACTGCTAAGGTCATATGAGCGCGTGTTGGGGATTGTTACGTTGAAGAACTCGATCCCGACAGTGACGTCGGTGGCCTAGTGGTAAGGCTCTCGGACTCGCAATCGCAAGGTCGTGGGTTCGAATCCCGTCTGGGGCCCGACGTTGTGTCCTTGGGAAATTCACTTTACACGAATTTTCCTCACTTCACCCAGGTGGGAATGGGTACCCGGTTATAAACAGCGAAAGATCTTGTCAGTTTGTTAGTGTTTGAGCGCTTAATCAGCTGCTTGCACTGTATGCTTCCCGGGAAGCTGAGAATGTTTCGGAGTGTTCTATGGTCTGCTGGGGTAATAACATAGTGTAAAGCGCATAGAGCCTGTTGTTGAGCGGGGTTGTGCATTATACAAATGCTATTTATTATTATTATTACCAGCTGGGAGTGAGAGTTGTTTGTGTCTTTCTGTGCAGGGCAGGCAGTGGCGGTGGGTAGTGAAGGCCTCATGGGCTTGAGCCCCTCTACTCATCCCCCAACCCCATCCCAAAGTAATTGAAAGCTTCTTAAATGACGAAATAAGCAGATGAAACAGTTATGATAACACGCAATGAACACAGAGTGGTCAATTTGGCGGCTTGCTCGTTTATCCAATGACTGTTGTTACCGCTTACAACTAGAGTGAACTACCAGCCATCAAATGTCTTTAAAGCTCAGCAAAGTATTAGCCCGTTCACACAGCGGTTCCTGAAACTCTTCTTGTGAAAAGGTAGAAGGTTTTTTTTTAAAGAACACTGTACCGCGGGCTTACGCTCTTCTTGCCCTGACAATGAGGTGCAAGTTTACGAGACACTTTCCCCCAGTGACACAGTTACCTATGCGCTCATTGGACCTTTGTTAGGTGCGTTTTACTTTTCCCGAAAACACAGCCTTATCCACTTCATAAACGGAATATGTTTGAGGTGCTGTTTGTGCACGTTTGTGTTAGTGCCGCTGAGATTTAACAGTGATCACGTCGAACCAGAGGAAATTAGAAGAAGTTTGGAGGGGAAACGGCTTCGTCCTAACCATCCAGAAGAATTTAGCATAAAACGAAGAGATGAGAGAAAAAGGTGACTCTTCTCGTTTGAATGGTTCTCAAAATCCGTGACTCACTGTAAGTATAGAAAACCCAGCACTGTTTTGTACATATTGCGAGGTATTATTTTGTGGTTAAGAAGTGGAACCGGCCAAAGCCCCACCCAAATTTTGGTCCACTTGAGGACAAGTTAGGCCACTGAGGACAGGCTAGGCCACTAAGGACAGGCTAGGCCACTGAGGGCAGGCTAGGCCGCCCAGGACAGGCTGGGTCACTGAGGACAGGCTAGGCCACTGAGGACAGGCTAGTGGCGGGTGTGGAGGATTGTGTGTGGGAGGGGGGCTAGTGTAATCGCTGAATGAAATAAAGAAACATCAAGATCAACTTACACATCATTCCCATCATCATCATCATCATCATCATCATCATCATCATCATCATCATCATCATCATCATCATCATCATCATCATCCACCGTTGTTGTAAACAAGAAGATAAGAAAAGGCATCAAAATAGATGGAGACTGGATTTTCATTATTTCTTACACTGTATGAATTCGACATTTCACCCTGTAGTGTGGTCAAATAATACCAACACCGTAAGACAATAAATTTTCTTGAGTTGTTTTTCTTGAAGAATGACAATTATACATGCGGACATATTTTGTACGCAACTTACAGTCAATATCCGCTCCAAACCAGGACACTGGACGCTTTAAAAAATAAGACCAAAAAACCCCCGACGAATGCTGCCTTCTGGCTATTTTGATCGAAAGGCAAACTCTGCAGCGTTCACAACCAAATATTTGATGCACGTACAGTATTGTACTATTATTTTAATGAGACAATAATACTATAATATAGCATTTAGCCAACTTACCATGACGTTCTGGCTTTGTGCATTGAACTAGTGCCAAATACGTCTCAAATTCATGGCATATTGATTTCCACCAAAATGACACAGAGATATGACAGGAAATTTACATAGTTACGTGAGTTCAGTATCACTTTCATTTTTGAAACATCGTATCTTAATTAACATTGGAACTTTTCGAGAATAATCCTTTGAGGGAAACAAAGAAGGATCTGGGGAAGGATCGTTAAGCTCCGCATGACTGGGTGAAAATTTTCCATGTGAAGAGTGGGGTGGGAGATGGGGGGGGGGGGGGGGTAGATGGGGTTGTTTAAGCCTTCCGAAGAAACAGAAATAGTGATTTCTGGAGCGGAGAATTGTTCGGAAGATATTCAGAGAGAGAGAGAGAGAGGGGGGGGAGAGGGGAGAGGGAGGGGGGGAGAGGGAGAGAGAGAGAGGGAGAGGGAGAGAGAGAAAGAGAGAGAGGGGGGAGTACGGAGGGAGTTTACTGATGGGTCTAAATAGTGATAGTACAGGTTGTCTAAAAAGAAACACCAACTTTTAGGGTAATAACTCGGTTGTCTTTATACTATTTTCAACAAAACTTCAAATGAATTAAAATTCAGCAATGAGAACTTCAAGTTCGTAAATATGAAGACATTTATCAATGTGTTCGAAAAATATCAAGCTTAAACAATTTCAACCAAAATTGGGTAAAACGCAACATTTTACTTCGTGCAAGCGTTTAGCTAACAGTGTGTGATCAGCCCGTTCTGGTTTTAGGACAAGAACGGTTAAACCACAGCAGTCACCTCAGATAGCTATCTAATCGTGCCGAAACAGTCTTGTAGAAGTTTTGGGAGAATGCTTTACGCTGTACCGGCCTGGTTCCAGTGGGATGGGGCCACAACTCACACATCAAGTTCAAGAGTGGTCCTGGTATGGTTGCAAAAATGGTTTCGGAGCAGAAAATGTTCAAATGAATAGTCATCACATCCTCTCTCCCTCCCCCTCCCCCCCGCCACCATAACTTGAGCCTCTTCAATTAGTACCTGTGGGATTGTTTAACAACAACCCACTAGCAATCGAACAGTTAAAACTCAGTGTTGATCAGGGCGTCCAAAGAATCCACCCAGAAACATGCTACATGGTTATTCAAAATTTCCAGTAGGGTATAAGAGCGTGTATGGAAAGCAAATGGTCTACGTCTTGAGATTTAAATAGCAACAAAAGCTTTTTGGGGTTATTTAGCAATATCAATTTTGTATGAATTTGTTCTTAAATGCTCAAATAGTGACTACTGGAAAGAGTGCAATGGTTGATTTTTAAGAAGTTGCACTGTCATGCGTTTCAGTCAGTTTTGGTTAAAATGTTAAAGATTTGATATTTTTCAAGTAGATGAATTGATTCTTTTTCATGTTGACAAATGTAACGCTTCATGGTTGAACTGTATTTCTGTGAAATTTGGGTAAATTCCTCATAAAGATAACTGCGTTATATGTCGTTACCCGATATAGATCTAATCTTATTATAATGGAGCTAAACCGGTCTGTGAAGTCAGGTCACATTTTTACACAGGTGCCAGGGGCTGCTCGTGGGTCTTAAAAGTGGGCGTGCACAAATAGGTTAAAGCAGGTTAAAGATAGTCAAGGGCATAGTGAATGAGACGTTTTCTAAATCCTCATCTAATGGCCATAATCAAATTTTCGTGGATGATTGGTAGAAGATCTTCTTCTTCACATTCTATCATAGAATTTCTATTGCCTTTAAATATATATATATTTTCTGTCAATCGCCTGCCAGACCCGATGAGTGTCCGGTTTTTTAAAGATGGACCGCCAAGTGCCAATATCGAAACCACAGCGGTTGGAGTTTCCTTATTTATCTTGAACACTCTTTATACGCGTTTTGGTCTGGTCTTTGAGGGTATGTAACTGCTGCCTTTTTCTGAGTTGATTGAGAATTGTTTGAGTTACATCCCTTGACAGCTGTATGAAATTGCCGAGTTGTTGTTTTTTGTTGTCGTCAGTGTTGGCACTATAGAGATTTATTTTCCCTTCTGTTTTCCCCGAGCTTTCCTTTCTTGTTTATTTTCCCTGAACTGTCATATCTGTTCTGATGCCCCTGAGCTTTTCTTTCTTGTTTATTTTCCCTGAACTGTCATATCTGTTCTGATGTCCCCGAGCTTTTTTTTCCATTCAGGTTTCCCGGACATTTCCTTTCAGTTCTGCTTTCCCCGAGCTGTCCTCTCCATTCTGCTTTCTTCGTCCCGTCAATTCCTTTCTACGTCCCCGAGCTGTCTTTTTTTAATTTTTATTTCACCAAGCTTTATTTTCCATTCTGCCTACCCTGAGTTTCCCTTTCTCTTTTATTTTCCCCAAGCTGTCATTTCCATTATACTTTCTCCGAGATTTACTTTCCTTTACTACTTCCCACAAGCATTCCATTCCATTCGGCTTTCCTCGAGTTCAACTTTCCATTCTGCTTTCTACGAGCACTACTTTCCCTTCTATTTTCCCTTAGCTTTCCTTTCCATGCTGCTTTCCTCGATCTTTACATTCCATTCTGCCTTCCCGGAACTGTCACTTCTATTCTATTTTCCACGAGCTTTTCTTTCTATTCTGCTTTACTCAAGCTCTCATTTCCATTCTGATTTCCCGGATATTTAATTTTTCCAGCTTTCCCCGTGCTTTACTTTTTGTTCAGCTTTACCCGAGCTGTCATTTCCATTCTGTTTTCCCTGAGCATTCTTTTCCATTCCTGCTTTCCCCTAAGCTTTCCTTTCCATTCCTGCTTTCCACGGGCTGTCCTTTACATTTTGAATTCACCTAGCTGTAATTTCCATTCTATATTCAGCGAGCTGTCACTTCCATTCTGATTTCAGCGAGCTTTCCTTTCCATTATGTTTTCACCAAGTTTTACTTTTCATTCTACTTTTCTGTTCTTTCCGAGCTTTCCTTTCCATTGTGCTTTCCCTGAACTTTCCTTTCCTTTCAGCTTTTCTTGACCTGTCCTCTCTAATCTGCTATCTCCGAGTTGTCCTCTCCATTCTTCTATCCATCCCCGAGTTGTCCTCTCCATTCTTCTATCTATCCCCGAGTTGTCCTCTCCATTCTTCTATATATCCCCAAGTTGTCCTCTCCATTTTGCTACCCCCGAGTTATCATCTCTATTCTTCTATCTATCCCCGAGTAGTCCTCTCCATTCTGCTACCCCCGAGTTGTCCTCTCCATTCTTCTATCTATCCCCGAGTTGTCCTCTCCATTCGGCTACCACCGAGTTATCCTCTCATTATTCTATCTATCCCCGAGTTGTCCTCCCCATCCTTCTATCTATCCCCGAGTTGTCCTCTCCATTCTTCTATCTATCCCGAGTTGTCCTCTCCATTCTTCTATCTACCCCCGAGTTGTCCTCTCCATTCTTCTATCTCTCCCCGAGCTGTCCTCTCCATTCTGCTACCCCCGAGTTGTCCTCTCCATTCTTCTATCTATCCCCGAGTTGTCCTCTCCATGCTGCTACCCCCGAGTTGTCCTCTCTATTCTGCTATCCCCGAATTGTCCTCTCCATTCTGCTATCCCCGAGTTGTCCTCTCTATTCTGCTATCCCCGAGTTGTCCTCTCCATTCTTCTATCTATCCCCGAGTTGTCCTCTCCATGTTGCTTTCCTCGACCTGTCAATTCCTTTCTACTTTCCCCGAGCTGTTTTGTCTATTCTGATTTTCCCGAGCTTTAATTTCCCCTCTGCTTTCCCCAAGCTTTCAAATCCTTTTTGTTTTCCCCAAACGTAATTTTACATTCTGCTTTCCCCGAGCTTTCCTATCTCTTTTTTTTCTTTTATCTGTCAATCCCATTTCGATTTCCGAAAGCTTTCCTTTCCATTCGGCTTTCCCGGAGCTTTCCTATTCATTATACGTTCTCCGAGCTTTACTTTTCATTCTTCCTTCTACTTTGCTTTCCTTGAGCTTCACTTTCCATTCTGATTTTCCTGAGCTTTCCTTTCCATTAAGCATACTCGAAGCTTTCCTTTACTTAATTTTGCTTTCCGTGAGCTTTCCAGTCCATTCTGCTTCCCCGAGCTTTCTTTTCCATTCTGCATTCCCCGAGCTGTTATTTCCTTTCTGATTTCCCCGAGTTTTGATTTTCTTTCTTCTTTACCCAATCTTTCTTTTATATTCTGCTTTAACGGAGGTTTCCAATCCATTCTGATTTCAGCGTTCTTTCCTTCTCATCCTGCTTTCCTCGAGTTTTCCTTTCAAGTCTGCATCCCCCCATCTGTCATATCCTTTCTGATTTCCCTTAGCTTTAATTTCCCTTCTATTTTCAACGAGCTTTCCTTTCCCATTTTGCTTTCTTTGGGGTTTCTTTTTTTTATCCCCTGCCCATCTATATGAGATTGACGCCATCTGATACGTAGATAAAAGTGCGTTTGAAAGTGTACCATAGTGTATTACGTGCAGAATGAAAATGTGCATGTCCTTGTTCCAGAGTATGTCCAAGTGTGCGTATATGCCTTCGTGTGTTTTATGTTTCACTTTTCTGTCCCAAATCACATTCAGGTGTGTGTGTGTGTGGGGGGGGGGGGGGGGGGGGGGGTACACCCTAAAAGTCCGGATTCACTGAAAATTGCGGATTTTGAGTTAGAGGCATACTTAGCTTCTTCATTCGTACCTACAAAATTATTTCATTGTATTAGAACCCCCGAAAGCCTTTTTTCTTCCCATACCGAGCTTGTTTGTCACCACAACATTCTCTTAAAGTCAATCTTTTTATTTTCTTTATAGCCTGCATTCGCAAAATGCGGTTTTTCTGTATACTTTTTAAAAATAATTCAACCACTTTTTTATCCGATCTTCATGAAATTTTAACAGAATTAAGAAAAAAAAACCCCATAATACTAAAAATGCATTTGTTGAATTTTTATATATATTATATTTCTCTTGGTGGTGTCTGGAGTGTGGAGTTCCACGGATTTTTTGCAAACTTGAATACTACCTCACGAAAAAATTCATTAAATATCTAATTTGTTTAGGAAAAATTCAACGGAATAATTTGTAGATCCCTTGTTTATTAACATGTGTGCAAAAAAACAACCCAACAACCGATTTATTTCCTTGAAAAATAAGTCGGGTATTCATTACGTAAGACATTTAATAAAATAAATCCAATATGGCCGCTGTAGCCATGCAAATTAAACTTTTTCCTCAAATTTGACTGCAGATTTTAAGACTCCTTGCTATGCTTTTTATATGTGTGAAATTTGGTAAAATTTGACCAACTAATAAGCGATATAGCCTTCTGGTATTGCCCCTCCCTCCCCCCCCCCCCCTTAAAAAGAAACAATTAATTGCTTACGTGTTCGTACCGTCGTAACGGCGTAGCTCTAAATAGTGTAACATTCTCTCTCTTATTTAAATAAACGATTAAAGACTGTACAACCATCTACAACATGTTACCGTAACAGTGGGTTACAAATGTGGCTCATTTGCGCCACTACTTTACTAAGTTCACAGCTGTCACATCTCCCGTCTGAACTATGTATTTGTCACTACTGCACGTTAATTTTGTTTAAATGGCCTACCCCTGCCGCGTTTGCCTTCAATTTTGCCTGTAAGAGCTAGATGTTCAAGACCCTTATGTCTATTAAGGTGTCCCAAAAACTACATTTGTGAGGCAGCGTGGTGGAATCAGGCTCTCGTCAATTTTTGGGCACATAGAGTTATTGGTATTATCTTAAAGCTTGTTCTCTTGTCTTTTTTTAGATAAAAAAAGATCCATTTATTCTAAATACAAGTCGAGATATTTGAGAATGAAGGAGGTGGGGGTAACCTGTTTTCAGAGGTTAAATTAGTGAGAAAATGGCCGCCAAAGATTAGTTATTTCCTTAGCTTAAGAGTCCATGGTAACTAAAAATTTACATCTTTTATGTCTTTAATTAATGTTTTTCAGTAAAATCCACACAGAAATGAGTTCTTTAATGGCCATAAAAGATGTTGAGCCCAAAAACAAAAATTTGATAAAAATTCACAAACCTGCAGAAAAATGCAAGTTTCTTCACTTTGATTATTTTGACGAGAGCCTGATTCCACCACACTGCCTCACATTTGTCGTTTCCTGGTTGTTTTTAACAGTGATCGTCTCCCGTGGGCTTCACCAAAGCTCTACCTCTTTTCATTTCTTTTCCCTCCATGATACTCTTAGCAGTCTCCTAAGAAACCACATTTCTGTTGCTTCTATTTTATTTTCACTGTCTTTAGTGATTGTCCAGCATTCACAGCCATATAGCAGGGAAGACCATACATAGCATTTCAGAACTTTAATTTTGGTAGTCGTTGAGATATTTCTATTTTTAAGGATTGGTCTCATTTTATTGGAACTAGCCTTAGCCATTATAATTCTTTGTTTTATTTCTGTGGAACATTTGACATCAGATGGTATCATATAGCCTAGATATTTGAATCGCTGGACTGGTTTGATCTTTTCAATTTTGCTAATGGGATTAAAATTAGGATTTTCTGCTTTTTTATTTACTATGCATTCTGTTTTCTTTACAATTAACAATAATCCTTTTCGTTCACTTTCTGTTACAAAAGTATCTAGAAGCAGTTAAAGGTCATTTTCTAAGTCTGCTATTAAAGCTGTGTCATCGGCATTTCTGATGTTATTAATGTTTTCTCCATTTACTTTGAGACCTGGACATTCGTCTATGTTTCTAAGAATTGTTTCACTGTACATGTTAAAGAGGTCTGGTGACATAACACATCCTTGCCTCACTCCTCTCCTAATCTTCTTATTTTCACTGTATTCTCCATTAATTTGTACAGCAGCGTTTTGGTCCCAGAAGCCGAAAGGAAGCCACCAAGCCGAGAAACCTCCTGTCGACCTGAAGAACCACCAGACTTAGCACCAGGAATGTTCGTACAATGTACGAGGCAGGGAAGGTACTGCAGATTGCAAGAGAGATGGAGGCCTACCAACTGGACATATTGGGTCTTTGTGAGACAAGACGGGCGAATGCAGGGGAGTGCCAACTTGCTTCAGGAGAAACAGTTCTCTACTCTGGACTCGCCGCATACAGAAGGAGTGGGTATTCTGTTATCAACACACGCCAAGTGGGCTTTGATAGGATGGAAAGAAGAGGGCCCGCGACTAATATCAGCTGAATTCCGTTCACAGAAGAAAGACATCAACCTTCATGTTATCCAGGGATATGCCCCCACCAATGATAAGGATCAAGATGTGAAAGAGACTTTCTACAAAATGCTACAAAATACTATTGATCAGGTTAGAAGGAAGGACATTTTGATTTTAATGGGAGACTTCAACACTAAGGTAGGCAGTGACAATGTAGGAATGTAGGCTTTGAGGAAATCATGGGGAAACACGGACTTGGAGTCAGAAACAAGAATGGAGAACTATTTGCAGATGTGAAACGCATGGGCTCATGATGAGAGGGACTATTTTCCCACATGGACAGATACATCAATCAACATGAGTGTCGCCAGACCAACAAACTGAAAACCAGATAGACCACATATGTGTCAACAATCTCTCTCTCTCTCTCTCTCTCTCTCTCTCTCTCTCTCTCTCTCTATCTCTCTCTCCCAACCCCTTTCCGCTTTTCCCCAATAGAAGGGAAAAGGGAAAAAAGAAACTTAACAAAACCCCCACAAAAGACCAGGATCCCCGCAAAAAACAAGACACAACAACAGCTACAACAACAACAGTAGCATTAACAACAACAACAACAACAACAACAACAACAACAACAACAACAACAACAACAACAACAACTAGATCTACACAAGAAAGCAGTAAGATCCCAGGTACACACTTCACGGACTTCAGATTCAGAGACTGAGAAAAGCAGTTTTATAATAGGCCTAATATGAGGAACAAGTTTGATGAAAGCGTTGCTTTAAGCAGACATTCACCGACTAAAATGTTTTCACTCTAGAAATGTCTGCACCTCTATTCCTCTGTGCTACATTGGCCCTCAAGTTAATAAAGGAGAGCATTAATAATGTAGGCATGCACCCACTTTGGTCCATTACCCAAGCTGGACCATCAAAGCGAGCAATTATTGTAATGTCGGTCGTTTAGTTTGGCGGGACGCATACTATTAGAGTCAAAACCGCGCCACGCTGAAGCGAAGCCCCCTCTCGAACAACGATAATTTTGTTGGCCGACTCGAGCACACACACACACACACACACACACACACACACGCCCGCGTTATCGGCTTACGAGCTGAACTTTACTGAGAATTGTTATCGCGACTAGCGGTTCGCTGATTGACATTTTGTATTGAGGACCTCGACTGTGGGGTCCACTCTTTTTGGAGAAAGCGCGGTGAGAGAGACAATTGATCATGTTTGATCTAGATATAAATACGAGAGCGATCAAGATCTAGATCTAATGATTCTTGGCGTGCCCATCAACCCGACGTGTTACATTAAATATTTCCTTTTCTGGGATACCGAATTTTGAAATCGGACGCACCGTGCATTCACATTGCGCTGACTCGGAGGGCTTTGAGTGTGCTTTTATTTTTGTGTGAGGTGTGAGGACAGAGGAGGGGTATTGTGTGCAAGAGTGACGCATGAACAAAGTTTTAGCCTACTTCGCCATTCTACATGTTTGTTATCTGCCGTGTCCATCACGCCTTGTGTCATTGTGATAACGTATCTGCCGAGCTGTGAACGATTATTGTGTTGTGCTGTGACCCAACATTATATTACACATGGTCTTGACAGCGCAACACGTAGGTTAGCAGCAAGGTGCGACACGATCTCTGGATTAAAGGTGAGTGGTGCGGTTGGGATTTTTTAAAAAATTATAGCGCACGTTTGTGTGTGTGTGTGTGTGTGTATGTGTGTGTGTGTGTGT
>NW_004798249.1:26062-28478 GCF_000002075.1 Aplysia californica | reverse complement strand
TGTGTGTGTGTGTGTGTGTTGCCTATGAACCACGAGCACATAATAAATAAGTAATAATATATCATGGGTATGCTTTTGTGAACAAAATTTGACCTTATAGACGTAAATTTAATTGTTGAGGTAGCAATTTTTAAAAATAGGTTAGCTCAGTTGATATCACGGTGGACTGCGGAGCGAATGGCTTTGGCTCGAATCGCTTGCATGGCGTTCTGAAGTTGTTTGTTTAAAAAAAATAATATTTTTTTACTGCTCCCCGCCCATTTGTATAGGTTATCACCCCTGACAATACCGTGAGGTTATTGATCTCTTTCTCTTCCTATTATTTTTGTATGGTGTGAGAATCAGCAGTCGAAATGTTCGACAGATTGGTGTTACATTCGGAGATATTATCTCTTAAATCCTAGAGTGTCAAAAGAGGCATTGTTGAAGCTACACAATGACCCATGAGCATTGATTATCATTTTGCGTCTGGAACCATTATAGTAATATTGCCCGTAAAAACTATTTCTTCCTGTAATGCAATACATTGTTCTCTTAACATGTGTTTGAATGTGCGTGTGTGCCTGTGTTTACGCGCTTAGCTTTCTCTCGGTCGAGCCCGCCCTTCCATGCACACGTCATTAATTTATTGTTATCTCTCTTTCTGGTGAAACAACCTTTGAAATCCAATTTCTCGGAAGTCTTGCTGTGAGACGACGCGCAGCCCTTGCCAATGTCTGCTGGCTGAGTGCGATGAGGTCAAAGTCAACAAATCGTATCGATTAAAAATGATTCTGAATATGGACTCCCGTGGGGACGATGAAAAGAATAATAAGTTTAAAGAAAAAACTACAACTTACAAATAAAAAAATAACGAACAAATAACACACAAATCAACAAACAAACGAAAAACAAAACCATTATTATTTTCTCTAAACCTTAAAAAAACTTATCGTCGATGAATTGATGATTTGTAACAAAATCTTTGAGACTGAACAGGCACTTTCACATCAAGAAAGCAAGACATGTATGTAGTATCTAGCCTGCTGCCAGGTGCAGATAAATGCACAACATAGAACATTTCTTTGACAGACACGCTATCGGAGGGGGCTCTCGTGGCCTAGAGGTTAAGGTGTTGGCCTCTCATTCAAAGGTCACGTGTTCGAATCCGGGTAGTGACCGAAAAAATGTCTTTCACCTCCTTTCCAGCTCTCTAGCAATGTTCTGTCGTCTGCTTTCGTCTCCTCTTTCTGCCCCCACTCCCTCACCTCCTTTTCCCCCTCCCCTGGACTCTTGATTCTTTCTATAACCTTTCTACTGCTACTCCTTGGCTTCTTTTTACTGCTGTCTTTCAGCCACACCCCTAATCTTCTGGTTGGAAAGATCTACACCTAGCCTTCTCGGACAAAGGCGAAAAATCTCGGAGGACCCGAGTGCAAGTTGCGCACTTAAAGATCCCTTGGTGGTCTAAAATCGATAAGAGTAGGCTTCGGCCGCCACCCGGGCAAAATTCAAAATTTCCTACCAACTGAAAAAGTTTAATGTGTCCCGCGCGCTCATATGACCTTAAGCAGTTGCGAGCGCCGTAAAACACTTACAAAAACAAAAAACTAAAACAAACAAACGATATTTGGATGATGAATAATATATTCACAGAGTGAATGTAAATAATAATGCTATGGATGTAAATAATAATAATTGCAATTGTATAGCGCATATTATCCACGCTCTGCAGCATGCACTCAACTACTGTTATTCCCCCAGCAGACCTTAGAACACGCAGAAACAGTTTTGACTTCTCGGGAAGTATACAGTGCAAATTGCGGATTGCACGCGCTCAAACATTAACAACAAACTAACGAGATCTTTCGCTGTTTATAGCCGGGTACCCATTCCCGTGTGGGTAAAGAGAGGAAAATTCGTGTTAGTAAGTGCATTTCTCGAGGACACAATGCCGGGTCCCTGACGGGATTCGAACGCACGACCTTATGGTTACGAGTCCGAGAGCCTAACCACAAAGCTACCGGCGCCACCATGTGGATAAAATGGCTGGATGAATGGATGCATGGATGGATAGACGGGAGAAGACGTTTGAATCTTACTGGGTTTTAGTTACTCCCCACCCTACTCTTAAATGTCTTTACGCAGGAGTTAGTCGAGTGGTTCAGCTTCCGGGCTCGTAGTCCTGAGCTTGCAGGTTCGGGGTTCGAGTCTCTGCTCGGTTCAACCTTGTGTCCTAGAGAAAATACACTTTTACACGAAATTTACCTCTTGGTTCAGTTCAGTCATAGTATCGAAGATATACGTTAAAGGGGAACTGCCGCTTCAATAATCTTACAGTGCTCTAAGGGGCGTTTAACATTATAGATAGATAGATAGATAGATGGATGGATGGATGGATGGATGGATGGATGGATGGATGGATGGATGGATGGAT
>NW_004798249.1:21482-23025 GCF_000002075.1 Aplysia californica | reverse complement strand
CTCTCTCTCTCTCTCTCTCTCTCTCTCTCTCTCTCTCTCTCTCTCTCTCTCCCTCTCTCCCTCTCTCTCCCCCTCATTCACACTCAAACTCAATTAAACATTCCAACTCCCATGCTTTGAGCTGCCCCATTCAGTTCTGCCAACTGATGTGTTTGTTTGGCATTAATTATGTACTGCTTCGTTCTGTGTCTATTCTCTCCTCCAAGCTGTCAAGTACCTCACCACTTTGTCCGAGGCACGCTACTTGCGGAACGAGTGGGTTGTTGGCAGGTGCTCTGGTATGGTTCACTCCTTCTTTTTTAAGAAACATCTATAGTCCTCGTCGTCTCCTCCTTCTTTCTTTGTGTTACTCTCCAGTTACTTGTCTAATTTTCAGCTCTCATATGATTGAAGTGCGTTGTAAGTTCGGTAAAATTGTTGCACTCCAATCCAGCAAGTTTGACGATGACAAGCAATGACGAATGTGAGTGGTTGGTGGTTGCTCTAGTGTGGTTTACTCCTTCTTTCCTGTCAAATTTCTATCATCCTGATCACTCTTCCTTCCATTTTTGTGTTTGTTACTCTCTTGTAACACCTTTAATCTTAGGCCCTTATATCTATGATCTTATTGTGTTGCGAGAGCCCAAAAACACTTACTAAAACTAAAAGCATTTATGGCGCAGTCTGAATCGTCTTAACCAATTCTTGTCGACTTTTTAAAAAGTCAGTGCCTGCGTTTTCCAGCTTTAAGAGAACAAACATTTTCATACCGCAAACCCGCAAAATAATATTTAAGGTAGCGACGGTAGAGATTGTGGATTCAGGGGTTCGAGTCTCAGCTTGGTGTGACTTTGTGTCCTTGGGAAAGGCAGTCTACGCGAATTTCCCATTTTCCTCTCGGAGATGAACTTTAAACTTTGGAGGTCCGGCCTATTTAATAACCTAATAGTAATAGTGTTGATAGGGGCGTTAAACCAACACCAGTTCACCATTTTTCATCCCGTTTTTAAAAATCTTTTTTCCATGCAGGGCATTTTAAAAATAACTATCACTACCAGGGTAATCCCGGTAACAACCAAAATTACAAAACAGGCCTCTAGTCGGCTTTATCGCCCAGTTTGGCAAATTCTGATCTAAATTGATTCAATGGGGACGTAACATGTTAACAGCCAAACCAGTCGATACTGTCGCTGCACGGTGCACATTGGATTAATTAATTTCTTTTAATACATGGAAAGCGTTTTATTCTTGTTTATCCATATCTTTAAATCCTTGAAAGGTAAAGCATTTTGTCAAAACGAAATGAATACATTGTCATGTAGTTGGAAACTATTGATCTTTGGAATGCACTCATTTGGTGAAATTGGGAAACAGGGACTTGTTAGAATTTCCAAGTGCTCTTTCGAAGCCCCTTCAAAGAGAAATTATTGAACAAGCATGCATATTTATAACCTGAATATTAGGTGAAGGCAGGGCAAGATTGGTTAAGAAGGAGAAAGGCTGGGTGAGTGTGTGTGTGTGTGTGTGTGTGTGTGTGTGTGTGTGTGTGTGTGTGTGTGTGTTA
>NW_004798249.1:16671-19742 GCF_000002075.1 Aplysia californica | reverse complement strand
AATTAGCGACCGTCAGGACTTACAGTGAATCGATCGAACAGGAATGATATCACAATACCGGCGGCCGATAGTAACTGACACGCAACTGCCTTTTTTTTTTTTTTGCTGTACTAAGCGTTTAGTTTTAACTTGTAAGCCTCTTATCGCTCATCATTGTATTCTTTGCTTACTGGAGAACGGATAAATGTGAGCTGCTTCAGACCCGAACACTGATGGCTCTCGGACTCGCAACAGTAAGGTCGTGCATGGGTTCGAAAATCCTGCCAGGGGCCCGACGTTGTGTCCTTGGGAAAGGTACTTTACACGAATTTTCCTGACTTCACCCAGGTGGGAATGGGTACCTGGTTATAGACAGTGAAAGATCTTGTAAGTTTGTTAGTGTTTGAGCGCCTAATCAGCTGCTTGCACTGTATGCTTCCCGGGAAGCTGAGAATGTTTTGGAGTGTTCTATGGTCTGCTGGGGTAATAATATAGTGTAAAGCTCATAGAGCTTGCTGTTGAGCGGGGATATGCGCTACACAAATGCTAATTATTATTATTATTATGGCATTATCAATAGGCTTTCTGTACATGGATACCTGGATGAGATGTCATCTCTGACTCAGAGGTTGACGTGTAATGACCCTCCAGCCCTCACGCGATCGTCAGCTGCCGTTCCGCATTCGGTAATACCCAGGCCAGTCCAGGTCTCCATGGAACTTTCTGCACATGTAATTGTAATTGTACCTGTTACTGTTTTTACAGCTCTTTCATTGCAATGTAGATCACTCAGTAGTTGTGTGGGTGGTTGGCACGTTCTCTAGTGTGGTTTGCTTCTTCTTTCCTATTAAACACCTATCAACTTTATCTCCCCTCCTTCTTTTTTATGTATGTTACTCTCATGTAACACCTCTTATCTTCTGGCGCTCATATGACCTTAATAATATGCAGTTGCGCGTGCCGTAAAACCTCTACTAAAACTAAACTAAACTTAGTAGTCGGGCTGCATCAGCTTTGGCTATTAGAGCCAACCTGGGCTGAAGCTAGTACATCGTCCCAGTGGACAGACAAAGATTTTCGATAATACCCCCCCCCCCCTTTCCACGCGGGTATCGAACTTGTGTCTTCTACTGTACTCCACTGACATCTTGGTGTTAGTAGTATGGTAGTTTGGCTGTTGCGCTCGCAACGGAAACGTAGTGGGACCTGACGTTGTGTCATTGGGAAAGACTTTTTCACGAATGTTCCTCACTTCACCCAAGGGGGCTATATACAGCTAAAGACCTAGTCAGTCTGTTAGTATTTGAGACCGTAATCGGTTACTTGCTCTGCATGCTTCCTGGGAAGCCGAGAATGTTTCTGAGTGTTCTATGGTCTGCTGGGGTAATACTAAACGGTCTTTAAAGTACACAAAGTTTGCTGTTGTGCGGGGTTATGCACTGCAAAAATGCTATATATTATCATCGGTACTTGAAACAAGAGGACAAACTTTGTGTGCGTGTGTGTGTGTGTGTGTGTGTGTGTGTGTGTGTGTGTGTGTGTGTGTGTGTTTTGTGGGTGGTTGGTGGATAGGCCTACTTGGGTGTGATTTGTTCCTTCTTTTTTATCAAACATCAATCGTCCTGATCTCTTTTCCTTATTTTTTCTTTTGGTAAGTTACTCTCTTGTAACGACCCTAATCTTCGGCGTTCATATGACCTTATTGTGTTTCAAGCCCCGTAAAACTCGCACAAAAACAAAAAAACTCCAAAAGAACAAACATAAAACAAAGCATTGTGTGCCCTTTCGCGGACTCATAGAAAGAGCTCTTGTTGACAGGCCCTGCCAATAAATTGTCGGCTTATTTCACTTATATGCTCCTCATCATCGTATGTTCTTTACATCACATTGGCAGGAACTGACAACACAATGGAACTCTGTTATTGATCACAGTATAAGGGAAAAATACGTGTGTTGTGTTGTATCGTGTCATCAGTCGCGCCAAATAAACAAAAGAAATACTAGGTTTATTGATTTCCGTGCGAAAAGGCTGTGCTTGTTTTCATGTAGCCTACATTGCATGCATCAGTTGAATTCTTGGACATCAGTAGAAGATTGTAACACACCATAGGCTTACACACATCATTATCCCCATACAGACTGTACACACATGCCATTGCTGGTCACACAGCACCCTGTTGTTGTTTTTTTCTTCTACTGTTGTTCGTCTGGGTTCGTTGTTTGTTTGTTTGTTTGTTTGTTTATTTGTTGTGCTGTTGGTTGATCTTACTTCTCTACTGTCCCCCTGTTGTTTCTGTTTATCAGTCTAACTTTTTCCATCTCTAAATGACCATCGTTGTGTCGATGTGCTTCTCTTTACTTACACAAACAAATTGATTGTTTTTTTTGTTTTTTTTGGTACTGTTTCTTTTTGGTGGCTTTGGTTAAACGTGTCTTTCTCAAGGACACGAAAGTGGGTGGTTGGCGGGTGCTCTGGTGTGGTTTGCTTCTTCTTTCCTATCAAACATCTATTGTCTTTATCTCCCCTTCTTATTTTTTATGTTTGTTACTCTCTTGTGACACCTCTAATCTTCTGGCGCTCATATGACCTTATGCAGTTGCAAACGCCGTACTCTTAAAACTAAAACTAAAAAGGACACAAACCAGTCTAGTGATGACCCGTGACATACGTTGTTTGATATAATATATTCGTGACTATAAACCTGTTGACCACGAAGAGCCGTAAAATGGCAACTTTTATTATCTCCAACGGAATCTTGATTTAAGAATACCTGATAACACTCACACACAGCATGTTATTGTACGGCTTAAATGTTGGGCAAAGCCGTACCTTAACGTCCTTGTTTTAGAATAAATTATGTTGTCTTGAACAAAAGATGAGCGGTTATTATTAATCATGGTTATATATTCCTCCACCTTTGTGGTACGTTGGGTTTAATTTGGAGGGCACCGCTGGTAGGTCCTACTTCTATACTTTCCCTCTCTAGTTTCTGTCTGTCTGTCTGTCTTACTTTTTGAAGCACTAAATGACCTTTATTATGTCTATGTGCTTCTCTTTACCCAAGCTCTCTCTCTCTCTCTCTCTCTCTCTC
>NW_004798249.1:14211-15720 GCF_000002075.1 Aplysia californica | reverse complement strand
ACAGACAGACAGACAGACAGACAGACAGACAGACAGACAGACAGACAGACAGACATACAGACAGTCGGACACAGAGACAGACAGGGAATAATGTGATAGTCTAACCTCTGTATCTTTGCTATGGATTTTGCACCTTTTGAATTTCTGTTTTGAGTCGTAGGTATTTTTAACGCCTCTATCAACTCAATTTAGATAATTAATTATAAGGCGGATTTATTACCCTTCTTGTCAGGACAGTGGGGGATAGCCTGCAACATAACAGCAGAAAGACAGAGATACTCGATCAAAAGTTTCTCCCCTCTCGGAATCGAACACGGGTCTCATGCATTGGACACAGCGCCTAACCGCTTCACCGCAGACACAATTTGAAGCCACCATTAAATGTGAGGCTGCGTGGTGGAATCAGGCCCTCGTCAATTTTGGGGCATGTAGAGTTATTGGTATCATGTTATATATTGTTCACTTGTCTTTATTGGGATAAAAAAAAACATCCATTTATCTTGAATACAAGTCGAGATATTTGCGAATGAAGGAGGTCGGGGTCACCTGTTTTCAGAAGTAAAATTAGTGAGAAAATGGCAGCCAAAGAATACTTATTTCCTTAGCTTTAGAGTCCGCTGTAACTGAAAATTTACATTTGTTGTGCCTTCAATCCACATAAAAAAAAAATCCACTCAGAAATGAGTTCTTTAATGGGCATGAAAGATGTTGAGCCAAAAAAACAAAAATTTTATAAAAATTCACAAACCTGCGGAAAAATGCAAGTTTCTTCACTTTGATTATTTTGACGAGAGCCTGATTCCGCCACGCTTTCTCCTTAATGTGTGGAATTAATTGTAAAATACTGCATTCTTTTTCATCAATTCTGTTCCCGACTGGTTGATAAACCAACAGGTTGTACACATGTGGGTTCACTTGTTTCCTGGTGAATATAGTTTGTCTTTTTGTCAAAGTTGCACAGCTGAACAGAATGACAGTGTGAACGACATGGTTCTAGCATGGCAACTCATTTTGTTGTTGTTGTTGTTGTTGTTGTTGCTGTTGTAATTGTTGTTGTTGTTGCTGTTGTTGTTGTTGCTGTTGTTGTTGTAGTTGTTGTTGTTGCTGCTGCTGTTGTTGTTGTTGTTGCTGTTTCTGTTGTTGTTGTTGTTGTTGTTTTTGCTGCTGTTGTAATTGTTGTTGTTGTTGATGTTGTTGTTAATGTTGTTGTAGTTGTTGTTATTGTTATTTTGGTGAGTGCCATGTAAAACACTTACCCAAGCAGAAAATGAGTAGCTGGGAACCGCGGTGTTTACACGGTTTTTCAGGTCTGCTGTAGGGATGGTACAGGACATGTAGAGGAACACAGATCAATTACCACTGCCAGCTTCTTAATTATGTTAACAGCCTTCGCCCTTTAGGTACGCTTCACTTAGCTATATTGTTGTGTGATGGGTCGCCATGTTGAGATGTGCACGCCTGGATAATTTCTAACGTGCGGGGCGCTCGCAAATACCCCCACCCCCACAC
>NW_004798249.1:9125-12188 GCF_000002075.1 Aplysia californica | reverse complement strand
TGTATGTGTGTGTGTGTGTATGTGTGTGTGTGTGTGTGTGTGTGTGTGTGTGTGTGTGTGTGTGTGTGTGCGTGCCTGTAAATGTACACAAGTGTGTGCTTGTGTACGTGTATGTAGTCCATTGTTTTTGTGTCGACATTATAATATGTTTGCCAACGCTGTTTGGAAATAGCAAAGGGTGCTCTAGTGGTATCTCTAACCGGTGAAATGCAATTATTTCAGTATTACTTCTCTTCTCAGGTGTCCTTATCTAGCGGGTGGTTTGAGAATGCCACTGATAGGTCCTTTTTTATCTCTCCCTCAGATATTTCTGTCTATCTGTCGTGCTTTTTCACTGGGTTAGATTGAAGTTATCGTGTCAATGTGTTTCTCTTTAAACCAACAACCAGATAAGTGAAGTATGGTTGCTGCAGTGTTGACTGGTAGTCTAGTATATGAGTATGCTAGGGCTGTTATAGCAATATTATGATAGAGCAGTGTTGGCTGGTAGTCTAGTATACGAGTATGCTAGGGCTGTTATAGCAATATTATGATAGAGCAGTGTGGGCCAGCAGTATACACTGTTTCCAAGATAATTATATTACATAAAATTACATCTCGTGCCAAACGTGCCACAAAACTTGTACGAAGAATAATTGCAATACCTAAAGACATCTTCAGTCACTGAGTATCGTCCTGGGTATTAGTATTGTTTAAGGTAGTATGGTATGGATAGTACCGAGTAGGTAGTTGACATGGTATAGTATGGTATGGCATTGCATGGTATGGGTTGTACACCTATAGTATGATATGGTTAGTATGGTAGTGTGCATAATATGGTACCGTATGGATAGTATGGTATGCTAGTGCAAGTATTGTGTGGGTAAATCTACTATGGTATGGAAAAGTTAGTATAGTGGTATTCTGTAGACAGTATAGTATGCTATGTGCAGTGTGATCAGGGGAGTATGGAATGGTGAGTATAGTATGCTATGGGTAGTATGGAATGGTTAGTAAAGTATGCTATGGGTTTTGGGGAATGGTTAGTGCTATGGGTAGTATGGAATGGTTAGTGCTATGGGTTGTGTGGTATGATTAGTATAGTATGTTATGGGTTTTGGGGAATGGTTAGTATAGTATGCTATGTGTAGTATGGAATGGTTAGTATAGTATGCTATGTGTAGTATGGAATGGTTAGTATGTATGCTATGTGTAGTATGGAATGGTTAGTATGTATGCTATGGGTAGTGTGGTATGGCTAGTATGTATGCTATGGGTTTTCTGGAATGGTTAGTATAGTACGCTATGGGTAGTGTGGAATAAACAGACAGATTCTGGGAAGGATCCTGAAGAGGGAAGGGGGGGGAGCAGAGATGGACATGTTCCGACTGCAGTGACCCCCAACACAGTGGACAAGCAAGGACAAGCAAGCAAGTGTGGAACAAGTAGTATGGAGTATAGAATGGGCAGTATGGTATAGGTAGAAGTGGATGGGTAGTATAGGATGGGTGTTATGGTATGGCTAGTATAGGATGGGTGTTATGGTATGGCTGGTATGGAGCATTGTATTAGTTGCATACCCTTTTCAACATTGTAAGATGACCTAAGGAGTGGCCTCAAATCTAACGCTCGGGACCGAACAATGCGGACAGGATATAGAAAACTGTGACCCTCACACTCCCCACCCCCTGCAAAACAACAACAACAACCACAACAACAACCACCTGAACAACCACAACAACAACAAAAACCAACTGAATCTGCAAAGGTCTGCTATTGCCATTGTCGGATATTAAAGTTTTATCGAAGTTCCCGCCATGGGTCTTTTTCTTAACCTTATCTCAACTCAAGTTATTTCTTTCTCTACTTTAAAAAAATGTGTATTTATATTGGTGGTTGGCAGGTGCTTTGATGTGGTTTGATCCTTCTGTCCTATCAAACATCTGTCATTTATATCTCTCCTTCTTTTATAAATTGTATGTTACTCTTTAGTAACACTTGTCATCTTCGGCACTCATGTGTTTATTGTTGTTTGCAAGTGCCTCAGAAAAGAAGCCTTACTAAAACTAAATAATAGATTCGAGTTCAAAGTGCAACGTTCAACTGCAATAATCAATGGTTAAGTTTGAATTTTTGCACCAAACTATTTACACTTCAAGATAAGCACATGATTTTATTTAATCAATGACAACGAATTACAGCCTATCTTTTTGTTTTTCTCTCCGCTGTGACAGACACCGCTGGGAGTACAATGGCGAGCCTGAGATAACGGCAACATTCCATTCAACTGTCATCTCGTCGTGCCAGATACAGACAGATCACGGGTCAAGAGAAGAAGGAAAAAGATACCACGTTGTTTTTCTGTCCATGCTGGTCCATTCAACACTATCTCTCTTTCCCTCCATTTCTCTTCTCTAACCAACGCCTTGTTAAAGGGGCGCATCTTTGAAGGAATAATAACTTTTCGTTCGGACTTTAAAAACATCAATGAACTTGTAACTTGTAACTTGAATGACCTCGATCACAATGCCGGCAAACACACCCGAGGATCAGTGGATTGCTATCCAGCACAAGACCTTCGTCAACTGGGCGAATGAACAACTCAGTTTGGGTAAGCATCTTTTTGAGCGAAGTCTATAAATGGATTTACGTGTTTGGATTAGAGTTAAGTTTATGGTATTAATATTATGAAGTTTGTCGATTGATGCTTAGTTTGAATTAGTGTTTGAGTGTAAAAGACAACTTTGTCAATAGTGTAGCATTGGCCTATATTATAAGTGATATCAATTTTATACCCCTGAACATTGTTATTATGGTTATTTTGAAAAAGAAGGGGGGGGGGGGAAGACGACGGCAGCAAACATAAATTTCCCTAACCACCTCCACCATAGGGCTTGTTAAGTATACTCGTTTTCTTGTGTATATAATCTTACTTTCTGTTGAGACTCAATATGACATGTATTGCAACGGTTAAGGTCTTTATCATTTCATACAAAGATTGAGATCAACGCCTGCGTGAAAAATCTATTTTACTGACTCTCTTCCGCCTTTCTGCCCGAGGTGGCTGGATGAGGTTGGGGGGGG
>NW_004798249.1:7801-9025 GCF_000002075.1 Aplysia californica | reverse complement strand
AGGTAGGGGGGTTGGGGGTTGTATCCCACTCATCCGAAGTTATCCCTGACAGGCAGGGTCGGAGCAGCCAGTCTCCTTAATCTGTCACAGCACGATGGAATCAGTCTCTCGTCAATTCTTTGGATTATGGGGTTATTGGTATCATCGTTAAGCTTGTTAGTTAATTTGCCATGATTTCAATCAAAAAATGTCCCGCTGTCTTTAGCAGAAGTCGGGATATTTGCAATTGAAAGCAGGGGGGGGGGGGGGGAGTTACTTGATTTCAGAAGTATTGTCAAGAAAATGGTCACCAAAATCATGAAGTCCATAGTTTGAGAATCCTTTGAAACTGAAAAATTACATTTTGTGCCTTTAATCAACATTTTATACAGAACAGTAACAATTTACACATTGTCATAAATGTGGTTTCAAATTGACATAAAAGATGTTTAGCCCCAAAAAAAGAAGACAAAACTTGCCAAACAGGCCAGGTTTCTTTGATTTCATCATTTTGTCGAACACCTGATTTCCCCACGATGCAACATAATTTAATGATCAATCAAGACCAGTGCTTGTCAACCTTTCTTATTGCCAACGCCCACTTGTGTCGCCTCGAAGAGGCTAACATTTTCATACCGCCCACCCGCATGGATTTCCAATCAGGGCTTAGAATAATACCAGCCACTATATTCAAATGACTATGTGGGGAATGGCTTTACGAGAACAAAGTAGAGACACACTAGAGTGTTTTATCGCTACACAGGTAGCCGAGTGCCACTCGTCTATGGTAGATAAAGGCAACGATGATAAGAGAATTTTTTCGGAATTTCCAAAACATTTCACAAGTATCAAATCATGTAACAGTTAACTCCAATATAAATGATTGTGACTCACTCTTTAAACCTCCTGTCGGCACAACTAATCATCTAGTGCTTGTGGACCTGGGTGGTAGCGCCCACATAATCATTTGAATATAGGGTGTTTTTTTTCATTTTTAAGACAAAGCAAACGATTCGGTATTATAAATTGCTTTGTAAAGATGTGGTAACTGGATAATTGTTTACAAACTGTGAGGCGTGCTGACAAAATTAGTTACTTCTCGCAATCCACAAATGGAGATATTGGTCAAAAATCGACATGAGGGTCAAATTTGTAGATTTTCTATTGATGTCATATTCTTTAAGTATAACATGCCTTCTATTATTTCACACTTATAAATTGTAAAAACTTCATCTATAAGCCTGA
>NW_004798249.1:3839-6796 GCF_000002075.1 Aplysia californica | reverse complement strand
TTAATAATAATAATGACATTTATATAGCGCTCAACCCCGCATAAAACACACAGGCTCTGGGCGCTTTACAAAACAGTACAACATACAACAGTAACATAAAACGTTGTGTTCTGACTAAAGAAAATTATTCCTAATATTCATCTTATTAATTTGAAAAGAGAAACGACTTCAGTTGACATTTGAAAGAATCAAAAGATGTGATCTCTCTCAAAGTACTTGGTAAAGCATTCCAGATATAAATTCCAGTCTATATATAATAACACTTTGTTGCAGAACCTTGATGGAAATTGAATTTTTGTTTGTTTGTTAAAACTATAAATAGACAAAAACGAAATCATTATACCCAACACTGTCAATGTAACGACCAACATAGTAGCTACACTGCCCATACCACGGAGTCACTGGCTCTCACACTCATATCAATTTAATGTTTCGTCGAGAAAGTTGAAATCTTCTTGGTTTTTAATAGCAAAAGCCCAGAACAGATACTCCTTCCTATAATATCGTTGTTTTTTTCCAAAAGAATAAATGTCTCTGTAGGCATGATGTCCACTACTGTACTGTGGACATAAAACCATCACAAAAATAAAGCCATAGTTCATGGAGTCTACTATTGTGAAAAATGACACCCCCTCCGCCCCCCCCCCTTTTTTTTTCGTTTCTATTTTGAAAAAAACAGAAGAATTATTTTATGTGATTTTCATGCATAAATTTCAATAAGCTTACTGGGTGCATTTGAACCACTATTTTTCAATAATTACTCGATACCTCGTGCAACAAACAGTTAAAAATGATTAGTTTCGTGTAGCCTTGTTGTCTTCCATAGTTGACATCCACAAAAGCAGCAGGTGTAAGCATCCGTTTTATTGTGTTGTACCCAGCCCTTAAGGCAAAGGTAGACACGACATTGTGACTGGTGCATTGTTACCGTCTCTTATTGGCCCACCTCCGACTGCCGTGTTGCAGTATTGTCGTATAAAACATTCATTCAGGTAGGGAATGGGTAACAGATCGTAAATTGCTATTTTCGTATAGGGGTATTCAGTGAATGGGAGAGAGGTTGATAGATAGATAGATACATACATACATACATACATACATAGGAAAGCAGGAGGCAAGAGAGGGGAGATATATAGATAGAGAGAGAAGGGGTGAGATATAGGGAGAGAGAGAGAGAGAGAGAGAGAGAGAGAGAGAGAGAGAGAGAGAGAGAGAGAGAGAGAGAGAGAGATAGAAACAGAAAGAGGGAGGAGAGAAAATGTATAGAATGATTAGTATAACACTAAAGGTCCATATACATGTGCCCTCGCGCGCGCGCGCGCGCGCACACACACACACACACAACACACACACACACACACACACACACACACACACACACCCCCCCCAAAAATACACACCCCGGCTCCCCCCTTTCCTCCCCCCCGAAAAAAATATATATATATATACTATATAATATAATGTTATACTATCTTTTTTAAAAAAAAACTTATATATATTATTTTTTTTGGGGAGGGGGAGGGCCACACACACACACACACCACACGGTGTGGTGAAAACTCTCCTCCTCCACCTTGTGTGTGTCGTGTGTTTGAACATAACATTTGGAAGCCAAAAGAAATTTGTCTATTCATTTTAGATAAGTCCTTTGAATGGTTTTTGCTCTATATGGCACATTAAAAATCAACCCATTTTCAACCTTGTCCCCATTTTCGTAGCTTGAAGCACCAGTTTGCTTTAGGCCTACCACTAAAAGTTGCCTCAATCGCGCCATAATATTGCAAGCTACAGCGGTCTCACAAGTCAACAGAAGTCTGCAGATATCATTTTTTTTCAAATTTCATTTACCTGCTGAGATCATGGTTAAGTTTAGTAAGAAACAGAAATATTTTTGTATTGAACATTACCTTTCCACAAACTCACCATCCCTGACATTTCGTAAGTTCTGCACACGGTATAGGAATATTGCTTAGGTGCCCTCAAGACTTTTGGAGTCATGAGAAGAGAAGTTCCATTAGTTTGGATCTATAGCGAATCAGAGCTAAAAATGTCCTTAAAAATGACCCACTTCTGGTCGAACACGCACCACGTGCAGCCCTTTAAACGTCACCAGGGTGCAGATTTCAGGTCGAGTCCCATGAGACGTCTCATGTTCATAGACGTGCTAGGATATTTCTACACCTCAACAGGCTGCATTCTCATGGCAGATTTTAACCTTTAACTGTGCCATTTTCATATTCACTAGACCGAGATGACATGAATCAGAACATGGCAATGTGTTCATGATTCCTCGATTGTCTTGAAAAGCAAGATCTCTTCCTCAAAGAAATTAGTGCAACACCCATTTTAACCCTGCGGGATAAATACATATATGTTAACTCAAAAAATGCTGTCTGTTGGGCAACCCACTCCCTATTGTCTCTAGAAGCCACTTTATACTGATTGTGTACAGTGTATGCGGCTTTAAACAATCTTGGTTTAGCAGGTCCTTGTGTTTGGGCGCGGTCGAACAATTCGAACGATGCGTTAAAAATGTGGGGTGTCCAAAGAAGGTGATGTAGAGCACTGCTTCTCGGAATTCCAGAATGAAATGTTAGCTTTCTTTTGAATCTGTAAAAGAAATTAGATATTGTTTAGATATTACAGGGATGGAAAATCAAATGGGACAGAGACAATAAAGACAAAAGTGAACGGTTTTTTGGGTGCTTTTTTTCTTTAAGCCATTTCCGTTTTCAAAATGTGTTTATTCTTAGTGAATTTTATGTCAAACAAATGCCTTTTGAATGAATTATTATGTCTGTTTCAAATTACAGCGCTTCTTGAACAATTTTTGTGCGAGATATTCAGAAAAAGAGTTTTACCGTTTTTGTTCGGGAGCAACCTGTATATTATACTCACACACACACACACACACACACACCCACACACACACACACACACACACACACACACACACA
>NW_004798249.1:0-1012 GCF_000002075.1 Aplysia californica | reverse complement strand
TGATGATGATGATGATGATGATGATGATGATGATGATGATGATGATGATGATGATGATGATGTTGATGAGCTTAACCCGCTTACCGTTTGTTTTTATGTTGTTGTTTTTTTCTCGTGTGTGTACTTCTTTGTCGGAGTCATGCACCGCTGCAGCTAAATTACTTTAAAATACAGGAGGAGGAGGAGGAGGAGGAGGAGAAGGAGTAGGCAAAAGAAAAAGAAAAGGGAGTTAATTTCGTCCAGGCCATCATTTTTGAAGGGCATTGTGTTATTATGATGAGTGCTTCTATGGTTGTTCATTTGTCATTATCTTACTCTGTTTGGCGAGGATAATATTGTTTATTGTTCGTTTTGCTTGTTCGTTTTCATTTGTGAGGCAGCGCGGTGGAATCAGGCTCTCGTCAATATTTGGGCTTATAGAGTTAATGGTATCATCTAAAAGCTTGTTTACTTGCCTTTATTTGGATGAAAAAAATATCAATTTATCTGGAAAACAAGTCGAGATATTTGCGAATGAAGGAGGTGGGTTTTCAGAGGTAAATTTAGTGAGAAAATGGCCGCCAAAGATTAGTTATTTCCTTAGCTTAAGAGTCCGCGGTAACTGAACATTTTCATTTTTTTGTGCCTTTAATCAACGTTCTTCAGAAAAATCCATGCAGAAATGAGTTCTTTAATGGGCATGAAAGATGTTGAGCCAAAAAACAAAAAATTGATTAAAATTCACAAACCTGCGGAAAAATGCAAGTTTCTTCACTTTGATTATTTTGACGAGAGCCTGATTCCACCACGCTGCCTCACATTTTGTTTTGCTTTTTTGGGGGGTTTCATGTCCGTGTATTTCTAGTTAACAGCGGTAGTTCTAGAATCAGTAGTATATGTAGTTGTAATAATAGGCAAGATCGATTAAGGTAAGTGTTAGCATAGTAGGGAGGTTACCTCACTGTGATACAAAATCCTTTTTTGTTAAAGGTGAGTGAGTGAGTGAGTGAGTGAGTGAGTGAGTGAGTGAGTG
>NW_004798248.1:246874-249356 GCF_000002075.1 Aplysia californica | reverse complement strand
CCCCACGCGCACACACAAACACACACACACACACACACACACACACACACACACAGAGGTGCACCCACACACAGATACACTTGCATATGCAAGCGAAAAGAGTTTCTGGCCACGACAAAAGTAAGTTAATACCACTAATTGCTCCGAACGTATCGATGACCCGCTCAACAATACTGTAGTAAGCTTTAGCGTAGGTTCCCTCGAAACTCCAGGAAAGTCTTTCAGCGATATCTCCAAGAGGGCGTGCCTTTCCTTTTTGAGACAGTGATGAAGCGCAGGATTTCTCAAACGGGTTCTGACAAAGTGGGGATAGACCCAAAGATCTAATCACATTCTTTGCCTAAGATATCAAGAGAAAACATTACATAGTTGTTTGAATGAATGTGAGAGAGGCTTGACTGCTCTGAGGAGGATTAAGATTGTTAAAATATCAATCCTTTCGTAGGTGTGGGACTGATTTTTCGTTTTAATTATCTTTGGATAGATGAAAGAGGTGTAAAGGTAGGGTGTGGTGTGTTGGTGGTTTGGAAACTGAAAGAGACAAAGGTGGGAATAAATTAACGTGAAAAGGGAGGGTTGGAGAGGGGAGGGGCAAGTAGAGCATTGCAGTAATCGATACGTGAAAACAGGAACGTTGAAAAGCGAGTTTGTAATGAGCATTCATTCAAAGACATACACATGTACCCTGCCATTCTCTGCAATTCACAAAATATGTGGGTGCATAAATATTGGACATGATGTTCCATTACAAGATGTTCCATTGACAATTTAAAATCAGAATACACTCCCCCATTTTGCTTCACCACTTTCTTCTTCTTCTTCCTCGTTCTCGATGCTTCACAACTAAAATACATGTTTCTCACTTTCAGAACAAATGTGATTCACGTCAATGGGTACAAGACTTTTCTTTGGGTTACACAACAGAATTTTGATTATATTTCCAATACGTTGGAGCTTTTCATCAACCATCCACTTATTGACATCATCAATACACGTATCAACGTTTTTGAACGTCTGCTCATTGACAACTCTCTCAGTAGTAGTAGTACAGGGCTTTACTCTCTCAAGTCATCTTTCTTGTTTTTATGTACTGATTAATGCAATGGCCTATTAGCCAGCCTACCCAGCACCACTTTTAACAAATTACAGCGTTTTCAGAATCATGCTGCTCGGCTTATACTAAGAAAAAGGTAAAGCGAACATATTACACATGTACTCCTATGTTAAGAACATTGCATTGGCTCCAAATGTCAGGTAGAATATTGTATAAAATTCCAATCCCATGCCACAAAAGTTTCAATAACAACGTTCTCTCATTTTTCATCACATAATACATAACACCAGTCTCACACCAGTTTTGATAATCGTACATGCTTGCCATTGCTGGTCGCGACTGTGCAACGCTCTGTCATTGAGATAGAGTTATTGTGTCTTGCTCAAAGTCGCAAGTATGTCAGCACCCACCTTTACGTCTTATCACCGATGTAAGTATGATACACCATAACACGTGGGTGGTTGGCGGGTGCTTTGGTGTGGTTTGCTCCTTTTTTCCTATCAAACATCTATTGTTCTGATCTCTCCTTTTTTGTTTGTTTGTTACTCTGTTGTAACACCTTTAATCTTAGGCACTTCCATGACCTTATTGTGTTGCAAGTGTCGAACAACTTTCACTAAAACTAAAAACGCTTCACATAATCTTTCCAGTGGACGGCTTATAATTCTTTCTGAAATAAATATTACCAGCAGGCAACAGGAGACAAGTTATAAGTACAACCAGTTTAGCCTAGTCCAATTTTCATCAACTTACCAAGGAATTTTATGATATCTGCAAATAAACACTGTGTTATACGTTGGCGGGGGTCTTTTAGCAAGCTTTTCACGAACAGGATATAAACTTTTTTCTGTAGCATGCGCTTTTATTCTCCCCATAAAAAGAGTGTAATTTTATATCTCAAAAAGTTCTGGGATCGCTGCTGTAGCTGATCATTTCTTAAATTGCCTCTCTGGCAATGAACGATGTCCCAAAATGGCCGAGGGTAAATCCTGCGAGGGCTCGGTTCCCCATAGGCTTGACCCCAAGGCTTAACCTGGGAGATGTCGCATTGTCGGTTATCAGATTTGCCAAACGTTTCGCTAACGGTGCACAGCACAATCATGGAATCTCCTTATTTATCGAGGAGTCTTGAAGATTTCAAGGTCTTTAACATTACAATAGTGATCCTGGTTAATGCTTATGGACTATCAAATGGCCAACCTCGAACATCCGTCATCACCAGGCTATACAGGTAGAACATGTGTTTCAGGTCGCCAAAACTCTTTTCACAGGGTGCTTGTTCACGGAAGGTTTCACAGGACCTTACGTCAAAGTTACAGTCTGTAACTTTATGACGGGAGTCAAAGTTCCGGTACTAGTCTAGTTACAATTGTCTCAAGGCCATCAACGGGATGTGGGGTGGGTGTGGGGTCTGAGTGGGGGGTGGGG
>NW_004798248.1:243929-246701 GCF_000002075.1 Aplysia californica | reverse complement strand
GTGACACGGTCTTTGTTGCGTGATTTGACACAACTGATATTTTAATTCTAGATAGATAAGTTGATTGTAACAAGCAGCCACTTTGAAACCTGCAACAGTCTTGAGGACGCAAAACGACAGTACACGAGGAGATGTTTTCTTTGTCCACTGACGAAGACATAGCAACAGGGCTGCTAGGTTTTGTTAGTCTGTCACGTATTAAGCTGACGGAAACGAAGACTCCACATCTACCCTTTTTGTATCACAGCGTATGCACGCGTAGTCAACACTTATAAAATATCTACTTTTTAAATCATGCTCTCATAGTCAACAAGTATAGCCATCTACTATTTAAATTATTTTCTCATAGTCAACATTTATAAATATCTACTATTTGAATTATGCTCTTATAGTCAAAACTTATAAACTTCAACTATTTAAATCATGTTCTCATAATCGACTCTTATGATCATCTACTTTTTGAGTTATGCTCGATAAGCCAGCACTTATAAACATCTACTACCTAAACTCTTTTCGTATCAAAGCTTATGCTCGAGTTATAAACACCGTTAAACAAACTGCACACAATCCCAGCACAAGGGATTTATAGAGTTCAGACCGTTGGGTCAGCAGATGTGCTGTAAAGTGGGGTTTTGCCTCACGAACAGGCTGTTTCCCACGAGCTGTGGAGCGGTCCTAAGTACAGGAACAATGGCAAGTGCCTGGGGCCGCGGGGCTGGTCAGGAAAGATGAGCTGGAAGCAACTGGCCTCGTGCACCTCAGAACGACATCGTAAATAATATCGAATCATATCTGGTAACCTAATGCGATCCAGCACGGTGATATCTGGCAAGCACAGCGTTCAGGGGATCGTGACCCCATCTGAACATAAGGAAAATCTCGCCGGAATTTACGGATTACATTCTCGAGAGGCTGCGAAAATACTTTTTACAGGGTGCTTGTTAGAGTGCCGGTGCCAAAACCTGGAGCCACTCCTGGGGCGGGGAATGTTAAACACGACACATGACAGAAAGACACGAACCGGCGCTGATCTATACCGTCTTCTCTAACAGACACAAATCCCAGCCGTCTTTCTTGATAATTTAAAGTTATGGAGTGAGAGACAAGTGGCTACCCGTAATACTTTTGCTTTCATGGCAAATGGTAAAATAGCTCAATTTTTATGCAGACGTGTGAACGCCAATAATCCAGCCTTAAAACTGGCGTAAATGTGCTTTTAAGAATACAGCTGTTTCGGAAAGTTGCTAAATCAAATATGTGAAATTTGACACCACATCTGTGCTCTGAGAGAAAATCCCAAAGTATTCGGAATATTTCCACGTCAAAGACTGCTACTTTGATACCAACTAGATAGGCGCCCTCGCTCAACAAGTACCCTGTAAATTGAGGTTTTGCCGATCGCATAAAGAAAACCGATTTAGCGCTAGCAGGAGTGACGAACAGAAAGGAGCAGCGTTTAGTCCACGGAGAAGAAGAGGAATGATCGGATAGCAGTACCTTACGTCCCTCCGTAAAGGAAGAGTGATTTAGATTGGGGTCAACTACGGGCTCTCTTACGGTGTCTTACGCTCAAGATAGCATCTAACGCCATCTTTTTTAGCCTGAGAGCTGAGACGATGTGACGTTTACGAGACTTTGATGGCGCGAACGTTGTATACTTTCTTTACCAAGATAAAGTAGAAATACACGGAGGGAGCTCACCAGTTTTCTTGTGGGAATGGCGCCGAATAATTAGCCCTCATTTCCGGTATGATAATATATTGTTGCTGTTGTTGCGGTCTTTTTTTTTATCTCGAAAAGACGCAACTGTGGATAACGCAGCTGAAGACGAATATGTAATATCATATATGAATCTCTGAACAGAAGTTAGGTGGTAGAGCATTCTTTTTCTTCAGATGTCAGGTCTGAAGCAGACATTGACGATCAAGGAACCCCATTCCTTCCTGTTGTCTGTCTTCTTGATCAGCTTTGTTTTTCTCATTGTGTTATTCATTGCAAAGCTGTTCAGGCCATCTGTGCTTGTTGTTCTTTGTCTTTCTCTGCTAATCTTTTCCCTCTATCTTTCCATACAGCGGCAGTTTCTCCAGTCCATTTGATCTATTTATGTGGCAAAAAAACCCAACATCAATTGTCTTTTTCTGATGGTTATGATAATAGATCTTTCACAACCTGCCACTTAGAGCACTTTCCTGTTCGTTTCCCTCTCTGTCCATGAGATTCTGGGGGAGAACATTAAGCAGAAAAAAGACAAATGTGATAGAATAGTAATCACGATGTCTGATCAACTATTGAGAAAGTTTGTTGAGGTTTCTGGAAATGTAATACAGGGTGCCCATTGGGGGATCGGGTCGGGTTGGGTCGGGTCGGTTTGCTTGCCAGATTGAGGGCGCAAAGCGGTTATTCTGTCACAAGCCGATCCCGTCCGACCCGTCACCTCAAAAACAAGCGCGTTTGTTTTCAGGCGACTAGTCGGGCGATCGACCCGACCCGACTCGACCTCGACCGGCAGTGGGCACCCAGTATTAAGCTGTATGCCCACCAGTCACAGCATGCCTACAGACGTGGAGACTCTGTTATTTATTTCAGGCATACAGAATCTAAGAGTTCTCAGCACAACGCCGGTAGAAAAAGAAGGAGAAAAAAAGAACCCGCTCCAGCCTGTCCTTGCATGTCCATAAGATGGCACAGCTCTAAACACGGTTTCAAGGTATTTAAAAACATTTTTTTGTTTGTTTGGGGTTGTTTGTTTGTTGCTTTGTTGTCGTTATTTTG
>NW_004798248.1:237190-243403 GCF_000002075.1 Aplysia californica | reverse complement strand
AAAATTACTAGATCTACATTGAATTATAAATGCCTTGCTCTGGTGATTATCCCGCGAAGTTGACGTTCAAAAGTCTTTTGGTGGGTGGATTTCAGTTGTTTTCGCTGTCTGTCCAGAAAGAAGAAGCCATGATCTCCCAGTACGTACAGATACCTGCAGACCTATGGCATAGTTTGAATAATCTTGGAGAGATGTCCTAGTATTAAATGTCTTTTAGTCTTGTCGAATGTTGCTTAACACGTCAGTTATTTTATTGGTGGTTGAATATTACTGAGCCTTTAAGTTGATTTGTTCCCACTTTTTCCATATCCCTCTCCTTCTCTCTCTCTCTCTCTCTCTCTCTCTCTCTCTCTCTCTCTTTTTCTCTCTTTCTCTCTCTCTCTCTCTGTGTGTGTTTCCCCCTACGCCTCACTCTCTTTGCCCCCTCTCTCTTTCTATCCCCCCTCCACTCTCTTTCTCCCTCTCTCTCTCTCTCTTTCTATCTACTCCCCTCTCACTCTCTCTCCCCTCTTCCTCCCCCTGTCTCTCTCCCTCTCCCTCTCTCTTTCTCTTCTCCACTCTCACTCTCTCTCTTCCTGTCTCCCCCCTCTCTCTCATCCTCCCTAGCCTCTCCCTCTGGGTCTCTCTCGCTTGAATTATTCGATTGATAACAAATGTTTCGAAGCCCCCACCTCTCCACCTTCCGTAAAAGCTCCATCACGTCACTGCAACAGAGTGGGTCTTGACAAAGTCGACAGTTCACTTGAACATCTGAACCGGAACATCGAGTGAAAGTTTTTCTCTCTCACTGGGCTTTATCCTACCCAAATCAGCTTTTGGATTGCGTTTTACCCTTTTTGAACTGAGAACCGGCACAGCAATATTTTTTCCCTGCTTTCAGATGGATTTTTTTCTATTGAAATTAATTTGCATTTGCATTAAATAAAGAATAGCAGAACAAACTCACGAAATGTAATTTCCTCGTCCTCGCGTACGCCTTTAACTCCCAGGGCACGGTTTTTACATATGTCGCAGAGTTTTGTCTGCATTCCTTGCCTCTCTAAAAGTTAGGAAGGCAGGGGCCCAGCCACCATTCACTAGGTTTTAGTCAACGTTTTACGGCATTTGCCACACATGTAGGTCATGTAAGTGCCGAAGATTAGAGGTGTCACAAGAAAGTAACAAAAACACACATACACACACACACACACACACACACACACATACACACACACACACACACACACACACACACACACACACAAACGAAAGAGAAGAGATAAGGAGGGTAGCTGTTTGATAGAAAAAGAGCAAAGCACACCTGAGCACCCGCCAACCATCCCACTCAACAAAGGGACAGTTCTGACAAAAAGGACCAAGGGCCACTGCGGTACCTCGGAGCCTGTGTTGCCCCAGCTATGGTAGAGTTAACAGTCCGCGACGTACTTTAGCTCCCAGCGCAGCCTGCGTGATTTCCTCCTCATTTCACGAGAAGATGGCAATGTTGCCGTCACTTTTAAAAATACAGTATATGCAGTTTTAACAATTTTACAGGAGACCCCCCCCCCAAAAAAAAAAAACCAAAAAAAAAAAAAAAAAATGAATTAAAAAAAAAAATGTTACCAAGAAGAAAAAAAAAAACTGTTCGTGATCATCCCAGTTCGTTATTGTAACAAATACAATTTTGATAATAACTTCCATTTTGTCTTTAAAGCAAATATTGTTTTTGTGGGTAATAGCGTTCAGTTTTTTTTTTTTTTTTTTTTTTGGGGGGGGGGGGGGGGGGGTCTCCTGTAAAATTGTTAAAACTGCCTTATATACTGTATTTTAAAAAAAAATGACTGCAGAATGGCTTGTGGGTTCACGGCGTGTTTGAGGAATAATTGTCGCTATAATAGCTGTGTGAGAAAGTATCACATGATCGCCGTGGTTCTGACCTAATTCCATGTGGTGGGTAGATGCGAAAAGTAGCTCAGACACAAAAGAGTTCTCGATGGAGGGGAGGTAAGTCAGTGAAGTACTTTTCTTCTGAGAAGTACATTTTCTGCTGTTGTCACGAGCAAGTGGCTTGGCTAGGGTTGTTTAGTTGGAGACCGTCAGCACGTTCAAGGGACATTCAGATCGCACGAGTTTTGAGGGTTTTTTTTTCTCAACATTTTACTTACTATTTCGGATTCTGGTAGCATTCACCCTCTCCTTTTTTTTTGTTTATTGACTCTAAGCGAAAATAAAAACTCGGATTTCAGTACTCTCTTCTTGTCAGTGGGTAGACGGGAACAGAAACGGGGTTGATTGACAGCAGCAAAACAAGCTGTTATTTTATTATAATAAAATGTTATTTTGTTTTCAACAGTCTCTTAGCTACATCGCTTTTCATGTGCGACTACGCTCAAATATCCAAAAGTAAAACATAAAAAAACAACATGACGGACCATTTGAATTCGTGCTACCAGAAGCCACAAGGTACATTAACAGCGGCGGTTTCAATAGAGCAGCAAGCAGTAACATTGTAGGTCAGCGGTACCTGTTTCACTATAACAGTTAGCAACAGGAGGACCCACTCTGGCGTCTGAGAGAAGACAAACCTAGTATTATGCTCAACTTCGACCAAACTTGCCCTTTTTTATACAGACTTGCCCACATCTTCCTATCTTAGTTTTAAAAAACCTCTTACTTCAATTAATACAATCAGAACGAGTTAAATTATTTCGACTCTAATCTATTGAAATACTTTTGTCCAATTTACCATAAATCAGGGTTTGTTGCATACTAGGCTTTCGAATTAAACGCCATCGCAGTCGAGCGATTTATAACACTTTAAAAAGTAACAAATACAATTAATTGAGGAGGCGCACTCTGGTCACTCGATAACGCTTGCAGAGTGGTGGCTTCCGCGCATCATTTTGTTATTCAAGCAGCTTTCTCAATTATGTTTCCATTATCCGAAAAAAACCAAAAACAACGAAAAACAAAAGCAAAAAAAAAAACAACAACAAAAACCCCAACAAAAACAAATAAACAACCGCAGGCAATATCATGCAATCTATGAACGCTTGCAGAGTCGTGCTTCTGCTTAGTATATGATAGTTCGAAATGTGCCGTAACATTGTCTTTGTTCTGTCGCTGACCGGACATAATATAGTGTGTCCTCTCCGTCCTTAAAGTGTCAAAAAGTGGAACGAAAGCAGCACGACCTGCGTCAGTGGTAGAATCAGCAACATTGGTGTTATCTGCTCACGAATGTAACAGATACATACTTATTATGTCCGACCAAAGGCAATGGTCCAGGACGTTTCAAACCATCATACGGTCGCTTTTAAGGACAAGCGGACTAACCCAGATTTCGGTGATTTCCAGAAGAAATCCGAATTTAAACGCGTAATGGTAAACATGTATTTGTTGCCTGCCTTTTGCAGTTCACTTATAGAAAACAGAAAAGAGAAAATCAAGTGATAAACAAACTTGTGTTTCTTTCAGTACTCCAAAAGGGCGCGTCTTCAGACGTTCAAACGACTAGAAAACGCGCTATCTCCTGAGTGAACAATACCGGCAGAATCAACCCCCCCCCCCAAAAAAAAAATCGCTGACAAGGTGACTTGGAAACATCACGTGAGTCTTGGACTAGGACAAACCGTAAAAAACTGAACAGAGTACAGTATATAATGGTCCGTCGCCAAACGGGTAGAGTCCCCCACTGGTTGAATGTTTTATTCAGGACCACATTCAACCATACATTCACAACAACAACAACAACAACAACAACAGCAACAACAACAACAGCAACAACAACAACAACAACAACAACAACAACAACAACAACAATATTAACAAAATTAACACCAGTAACAGTACCACCACCAACAACATGACAACAGCAGCAATCACTGTGATGTACTAACTCTACATGAACAAAAAAGACAAAAAGTGTGTCGCATGTGCCCTCTGACACAAAGACAACTGCATTACATCTACTATATAGTCAAAGTAGCCGGTATTCTAAGAAAACTGCTTTATTATAATATGCTACTGTCACGACATGGTGAAATCAGGCGCTTGTCAGTTTTTGGGCCTAAGGAGTTACTAGTACCATATCAGTAACTCAAAACGGCCCACATTATCGAGTAGAACTTTGTAATTCTAAGGCAGCGCTGTGGCAAAGGATATCAGTTACTCGGGTACCGGTACTTGCTTTCATACTGAAGCTAAAACAGGATGACATCAAAGTTTTGTACTAGATCTAGATCTAGTGCGGCCAGCACGTTTTTCTCACAGACATCTTTTTTTCCCAAGGTTTTGACCAGGATTTATATTCTGTTTTTCTTTTTAAAATTAAATCACTTATGGGCTACCATATGGTATACATTTTTCTTGATTTAGATGAAAAAAATATCCATTTATCTCGAATAGAAGTTGAGATATTATTCGCGATTCAAGGAGGTGGGGGTCGCTAGGTGTCAGAGGAAAAATTAGCAAGGAAATGGCTGTCAAAATATAGTGACGTTCAAAAGCTTGAGTGTCCCTGGTAACTGTAACTTATGCTTGGCCTCAAAGAACAACACTCTTTCGTTCCTCCTGAAATAACGACTAACGAATTTTACTTCTGTCTTAAAACGTGAGTACGGTGTTTACGTCAATACCAAAACATAAAATCTTGTCCCTTAATTACTCCTTTCTTTGAACAAAAGTTAAGTCATTACGCAGCAAAGAATATATCTTACGATCGTACTGAAACATGAGTCTCGCTGTCTTACGTAAGTACTCTGATAACCACAGACTCCTTACACTCTGTCTCAAACAACAGACAGTCTATCGCTTGTCTCGACTTTAGAAAAAAACCCAAAAAACCTCCAGCGTATTGTGCATTCATATCATTCATATCATTCCGAGAACAAACAATTCCGAACTCAAAACTAGCTTACGTAATTTTTTGGGCCATATCCCCCAAAAACAGTTACGCCACTTTCCCTACACGAAACACGCAACTAAAAGCAAAGACGTAGGGGTTCGGTGGTGAGACAAGTTTGCGTTATGTAACAAATGTACATGGACCAGGACAGAAGGCGAAGCAGCTGGGAATCTTGCATAATTAGAGTGGGTTGACTCTAGTTCATGTGTGCGTACGTTCGTTGATATTATTGTCATCTTTGCAAGATTTCATTCTGCTTCATTTGGTTTGTTTCTTGTTCAAGCTGGTAAGGGGATATTAATTGCAGTTTCCCACTCCCTCCTGTTTTGACGTACATAATAATACTCACTTTTACGTCTCAGTGTCATGTACTTGTGGGATGCTTTCAGTGCGTGGTTGGCGGGTGCTCTGGTGTGGTTTGCGCCTTCTCTCCTATCAAACATCTATCGTCCTTATCTCTCCTCCTTTTTTGTGTTTGTTACTCTCTTGGAACACCTCTCATCTTCGGCCTTATATAACCTTATAATGTTTGCAAGAGCCGTCAAAATAACTCAAACTAAGAAGCTGCTTCGAGATTAGGTCCCCGAGGCTCCTCTTCAATGGGTCTCTGTGATTTATTTTTTTAGTGCCATCCCCTGTTTCAGCGCTCATCTCCCTGCACCTTCGTCGCTGAAGGTCGGTCTTGATGCAAGCATCGTTTGTTGTCTTCATTCTTTTTTTTCACTAGTCATTTGGAGCATCTTTTAAGAAATGTATCTGTCTTATCAAGATACAATTCTCTCCTATTCTCTGCAACATTCCACTAAACATTTAAATTCAAAAGTTCGTCTCGGTTTAGCTCATATTTTTGTTGCAAAAATCTTTGTGCTGAAAGACATCAGTGGATGGGTTATGGGTTAACATGTCTGGTTTGCTCCTTATTTCCTATCAAACATCTATCGTTCTCATATCTCCATTGTTACTCTCTTGCAACACCTCTAATCGTCGGCACTTCTTGACTTTATTGAGTTCTAAATGCCGTAAAATTCTTTCTAAAACCTAAAGACAACTTTACCTTGAACTTGTAGTGAAAGTAATTAGTTGCGAGTAGCCTCCGGTGCCGTTGTGGGTTATCTCTGTAGATCTGGCGACTTTCTACTCCCGGCGCGCCAAACAGACGAGAGACAGGCCAGGGGGGCGGGGCACAGGGCATTATGGGAAGATAATTGCAGCACTTCCTCTAACGGACGGTAACTGTGGGCGTGTCGTGTGTGATAATGGTGGGCTGGAGAGTTGCATAGATGGAGAAAAGGAGAGGGAGAGAGAAAGAGAGAGAGAGAGAGAGAGAG